>NW_024395913.1:0-212826 GCF_016617805.1 Bactrocera tryoni | reverse complement strand
TCCATCAAAGTCCATAAGGGCGATGATATCACTGTGGAACGTTTTTGGGATTATTGTGGGGGGGTGAGAAATTCCAAGTCAGGGTGATGGTACTAGGTCAGTATAGTAAAACTCTCAAAGGGTTTGGCGTTCGTATGTGTCAGTTTTTTTATGACCTTTTAAATTTTTTCTTATCTTGATGTTTTTTGCTTAGTTGTAACATTTTGGCAAAAACGTAGTTTAACATAACTCGCGAACCAGTATTATCTATTTTTCCAATCCATTAGACGGTTGTAGCAGCTTTTACACACTATATTTGGTACCCAATTTTCGTTCACTATAACATAAGAAAAAATTTAAAAGGTCATAAAAAAAAACTGACACATACGAACGCCAAACCCTTTGAGGGTTTTGTGATTTATGGCTCATGGTGCACTCATCCCACATAATCAATGAGGCGTCTTACAATAGATAGCCATGAGTCTCTTTTTTGCGGATAGAACATATTGATTGTTGTCCAAGATTTTTGGATAACGGAAGTTTAAAAGATGAATGAACAGTTTTTCCATCATTTAAAAGTTAGCGAGCTTTCAATCTAAACGGACGTGTCTTGACGCTCTCCGTGGAAACTTTCTAAAAAAAAAAAAAACAAAAATAAAGATAACAAGAAAGGAAGGGCTAAGTTCGGGTGTCACCAAACATTTTATAATCGAGATTTCATTATCCGTCATTTACAAATTTTTCAAATACCGTATTTGTGTAAAGTTTTATTCCGCTATCATCATTGGTTTCTAATGTATAAGTTATGGGATTACTTGTCGAAAGTAAAAATTATCTTCTTTTTCTGGTCTTACGACCTTTATTGTTCAACCGCTTGCTTAACTTTAAACTTAACAAATTTTATAATTCTTATGGTAACTTAATGCGCTTGTATGTAGTTCTGCTGACATCGGTTCCCACGTTCCGCTGGATTTCCAGAGAATCACGCCACACTGCGCTAGACGTATCGTCAGCACTGTTGCGAGTAGAACGGATGCTCGTGTCTATTGATTGCTTTAAATGTTATTGTTTCTAACTCCTCCCTTCTTAAAATCAATTGTCCTCAATTGATCAAAAATATGGTAAGTTGTCAAAATTGAAGTATGCTGTTTTTGGTACTATTTCTGGTACTGCTGGGTCCTTACCCTTGGACGATGTTTCTGATGTAAAGCTTGTTTGCAGGATTATCTTCTTTCTCCTATGGCAGAAGAATATTATTGAAAAAGCTGCTAGTGTGAGAATGGCCATGATTGCCACAGAAGTTTGAGTGGTATTCGTATTATTCTAAAGGCAATCCAAACGTTTTATGTTGTCTATGAATAACTCGTGGATTGATTCCAATGACAAAAGATTTATTCTTTCCTTTTCCGCTGGAGCAAATTGTGTTCTGACTGGTAACGCCCCGGTTAAAAGCGTTCCGCCATTGTAGAAAGAATCGTTATTTATTTTTATGGTAAGATTGCTGAATTTTGCGACGAATGTGCCTGCAACAGATATTTCTTCCAGGCTATTATTTACGGTACCATTAAAGTTGTTTAGTATAATTAGTCCAGGTTGAAGTATTTCTACTGGTTTAACATGATTTGCGTTGCTATATTGACAAGTTGGATTTTGTTACTATTTAGAAGGTTTGTTATGCAGGTTTCATTAGCTAGGCTAACAATTTGGTCTTTATTACAAATAGATATAGTTGATCTTCTAATTTTTCTACCTGATGGTTTAATAGATTTAATTGCTTCTTTGGTCTGTTCTATTTCTTGTTTTAAAGTTGAGTAAAGTATACTGCTTGTCTGTATGTTTTTGTCCGTGAATTGTTTTACCTCTGCCAAAAATTGTTCGTACAGTTCAACGATGATAAGGTGTATTAGTTTAAACGTTCCGTCTTGTATTTTGGTCAGTCCTTTGGTTATTGTAATTATATGAGCTGTTGAGAAGTCTGTAATTTGGAAGTCGGTCAGAACCATTGTTGTCGCTGTAAGCGTTAGTCTGCAAAAAGAAAAAATGTAGAAAATGCGTCTGTTTTATTTAATTTTATTACTTAGCTTTTAATATTACTCTTATGAACTACCCTATTTGACTCGGTCAGTACCGTAGTCGACCTGTTTTCCTTAACTACTTCTTTTTTATACCTAGGTGAGATTTTAGTTCCCTATTGGGGACCTTCACGTAAATCGTTTCTCCTGGATTATAATCAATAATTGGTTGTAATTTGCTATTGTGATTTTTAAGATCTTGTTGTTGTTTATCTTTTATTTTTTGAATATTATCTAATCTAGCCTTTTCGAATTG
Source organism: Bactrocera tryoni (assembly GCF_016617805.1). NCBI lineage: Eukaryota > Metazoa > Arthropoda > Insecta > Diptera > Tephritidae > Bactrocera > Bactrocera tryoni. The sequence goes on along the minus strand of NW_024395913.1, from coordinate 210,519 downwards.
TTCGGGGTCTGTGCTTACCGTACGACCGAAAAAAACTTCTATTGGTCTATTATTAATTGTGCTGTGAATTGAGTAATTATATTCATAGACAGCTCTGTCTAAAAGTTGTGCAAATGATTGATCTCGATTTTCGGCTTTTAGACAACGCATAATCTCGGAAAGTGTTGAATGGAATCTCTCGATTTGGCCATTCACTGCACTCTTATATGGCGGGGATTTGAAAATTTGAATGTTTAATATGTCCTCCAACATAAAAGTAATAGTCGCTGAATTGAATGCCCTTTCGTTTTTAAAAGTTACGGTTTTGGGTACTCCAAACTGAAGGAGAAGTTCCCTTAGAGGTTCTTTTATGTCTTGAGTAGTATTTTATTTTTATGGTTTTACCTGCGCATATTTTGAGAATTTATCGACAGCAGTGAGTACGAGATTGCCTTCCGTTTTGTAAATATCTATATGCACTATATGTCCTGCATATGAGGGGATAGGTGTCTCTTTTAAGACGGGCTTATTATGGTGTCTATCGTACTTATTTGTTTTACAAATACTACATTGTTTGACTATTTTATTTATTTTGTTATTCATGCTGGAGAAAAAATATTTCTCTAGTATATGAGATTTATTTTCTCTACCATTACGATGAGCTCTTCTGTGTGTTTCTATGATAATTTCTTCCTGCCTTTGTTCTTCTAATACAGGCCCGTCCAACACAATTTTGTGAAGGGCCAGGTTTAGCATTTTCATAACCGTAGCGGGCCAAAAAAAATAAAATGACCTTCAGTTTTGGTATATTTATTTATTTATAAAAAGCAGCATCACATAAATCTTAATATATTATTATTAATGTAACTATGGCCTCAGCATATAAAGATATTCTTATTTTTAAAATCTAATTAATGAGATGTCTGACATTTTTTCTGTTTGCACAGCGCATCTATGTCAGCTGGAGTTTTAGAAGTGGCTATGCGCAAAATGCCTTTAAGATGGCTATCTAATAAAGATGATCTGGTTTTTGATTTGTTAAATTTCATGCGAGAAAACAGCTGCTCGCAAACTTATGTACTACCAAATAAAGAAATATGTTGAATAGCCAGCTTAGTAAGGTTTGGGTATTGACTGGGTGTAATATACTTTTTGTAAAATTCAATTAAGTTTGGAAGACAATTATTATATGCTGTTTTTAGATGAGAGCTGCTTTGCAATTCTATTAACTCCAGCTGTAAACTCAGCGCAGCGCTCTCAATTTCAACATCAAATGGATTTTGAAACACTTTCATGCAGGGAGTTTGTGATTTGAAGTCTGCGAATCTGTCGTCAAACTCGTTCCTTAATCTTTGTAACATCAACACGTACTTGTCAAAATCCAAGGTATCTTGCTTTCTTGTAGATAAGGTCTCCCAATGAATCAACTGCTTTTGTTCCAGCTGCTTTTCCAACAACAAAAGATTTTATGTGAAAGCTAGAACGTGTTCGTATAACTGTGTGCATAGTTGGTCTTTCCCTTGCAGTTTCAAGTTAAGATCAGAAAGATATTTAGTTATATCAACCAGGAAAGCCAGATCTTCCAACCACTCCTCATCAGTAAGGAAAGTAATTTCTTGGTCTTTGTTGCCAAGAAAAATCTTTAAGTCGTCCAGCAGGGAATATAATCGTTTTAGTGTAGCTGCTCTGCTGAGCCAGCGAACGCGACTGAAGTATACAATGTCTTCGTGATCTGAACCGACATCAGCCAGAAAAGCCTGGAACTGTCTGTGGTTAAGCCCTCTTGCGCGTATAAAATTAACTGTCTGCACTACTTTATCCATCACGTGTTTCAGGCCTATACAACTGGGATGCCCAAAGACTATAAGAGATGGCGGGCCGGATGAAGGGCCTATGCGGGCCGGATGGTGGCCCGGGGGCCGTATGTTGGACAGGCCTGTTCTAATACATCTTCTACCTTTCTTCGTGCAAACCTAATACGATATTTATTGAAGTGGATTGAAAAAACTTATTGTATTATTCCCATTATTGGTTCGGGAGCCCTGATCCCATTTATTACTGAAGGGTTTAAATATTTTTTCAATAAAGATATGATTGTCTCCTCGGAAAATTCTATTTCTGTTATAGTGTGACGGTGAATAGTTGGAAAAACAATTTGAAATTTATAGCTTGATTCTGTAGACCAATTGAAAAATATCTGATTTTTGAAAACGTTGATAGGTACATCCACGAATTGAATCAAGTTTTGACCTGAACTGTCATCGCTATGCGTCATAACCGACATTGAATTTATTTGTTGCTGTGCTGTAATTCTTAATAGTGCATCAGCCACAACGTTAGTTCGACCAGTTTTATGAAATATTTCGTGATTATACTCTTCTAGTTCTGCCTTCCATCGTTTCATTTTACTATTTGTATTTTTGTTGCTTAAAGCAAAAGTTAGGGGCTGATGGTCTGTAAAGATTTTGACCTTAGCGTGCCCGTACAAAAAATTCCGTAGAGTGGATAATGCCCAGACAATGGCTAGCATTTCCTTCTCGTTTGCGGCGTAATGTTCCTCCGCCTTACTTAGAGTTCGCGAAATAAAAGAAATAGGTATTCCACTTTGGGAAAGAACGGCACCAAGTGCAAAATTTGAGGCATCAGTTGTGAGCTCAAAATCGTTATTGTAATTTAGAAAAGATAAAATTACCTCATCCGAAACCAATGTATTTTTAATTTTCTGAAATGCTTCTTTAGCTTGTTCATTGAATTCAATCGGTACTTTTGCGGACTTGTTTTTATAAATTCGGCCTTCTTCGCTTCTTAGTAAGATTGTTAATGGCTTTGCTAATTTCGCGTAATTGCGAATAAATCTACGAAAATAGCCGGATAGGCCTAAAAATGAACGCAATTCTTTAATATTTTTGTTTTCGGGAAAATTAGTAATTGCTTCTACCTTTTTTGGGTTAGTTCTAATGCCCTGTTGTGATACTATAAATCCTAAAAATTCTACATCCTTTTGAAAAAAGTGACATTTCCAGTTGAATCTTCATATTTGCTTCCTCTAAAGTTTCGAAAACTTTTCGAAGATTCTGTAAGTGTTTTTCTTCAGATTTTCCGAATATTATGATATCATCTATATACACACAGCAAATCCTGCCTATATGTTCATGGAGGATATCGTCAAGTGTACGCTGGAAAATGGCAGGCGCATTTTTCAGCCCAAATGGTAGCCAAGTAAACTCGGACTTCCCATTATTCACTGAAAATGCCGTTTTTTCTATGTCTGACGGCTTTAGTGGGATCTGATGGAACCCACTTTTGAGGTCTAGCGTGGTAAAAAACGAATTGTCGGCTAAATGCGATAACATACCCTCTATTTCGGGTATCGGATATTCATCCGCTATAGTTAAACTATTTAATTTTCTATAGTCGATCACTAACCTATACTGTTTATTTCCACTGGAATCGGGTTTTTTCGCCACGATCCACACAGGGGAGTTATAGGGGGATCTGGATGGTCTTATAATGCCATCGTTTAGTAGTTTTTCCACCTGTTTCTCTACTTCGCCTCTAAGCGATGCTGGATATGGATAAAACTTACTATATATTGGAGAATCGGATGACGTTCTGATCTCTCCCACTACCTTGGTAGCATAAGTTAACCGCTCATCCGGTTCTGAAAATAAATTAGGATGCTCTGTAACCAATTTCTGTAGAGCTATTTTTTGATGGGGAGTAATGTTGTCATAGTGTGTTTTGATAGCATTTACTGCATCTGTTTTTAATTCTTTAATTAATATTTTCAAATTATTTTTAACTGTCAAGGTTCCCTCTCTAATGTTAATTACAGCATCTAGCTGCCGAAAGCTATCAAAGCCCAAAATGCCATGAAAAGTTCTTAAAGGGGGTAGTATAAAGAATTTTAAAGTTTCTGTTTGATTAGAAAGCTGTAAAAATGTGTGGTGTTTTATTTCTATATGACCAGCAATAGTTTTCGCTAAAAATATATCTTTGTTTTCTAGTACTTTTTTTGCTAAATTGGGTTGAATATAATTCTGGCTGGAGCCAGTGTCAATTAAAAATTTGAATACTTCGCCGCTCTTCGTGCGGCATTCAAAGTAAGGCAACGAAGAGCTTTTTAACCTAAAAAATGAATATCGCTATATTCGTAATATTGTCCTTCATCCTGTATATTGTCGTCCGCCACACCCAATAATCATTCAGATTATCTCCTGAGCCAGTGTTCGAGGTAGCGCTTGGAGTATTCTTCTTCTTCTTAATTGGCGTAGACACCGCTTACGCAATTATAGCCGAGTTAACAACAGCGCGCCAGTCGTTTCTCCTTTTCGCTACGTGGCGCCAATTGGATATTCCAAGCGTAGCCAGGTCCTTCTCCACTTGGTCCTTCCAACGGAGTGGAGGTCTTCCTCTTCCTCTGCTTCCCCCGGCGGGTACAGCGTCGAATACTTTCAGAGCTGGAGTGGTTTCGTCCATTCGGACAACATGACCTAGCCGCTGTCTTTTAATCCGCTGAACTATGTCAATGTCGTCGTATATCTCGTACAGCTCATCGTTCCATCGAATGCGATATTCGCCGTGGCCAACGCGCAAAGGGCCATAAATCTTTCACAGAACTTTTCTCTCGAAAACTCGCAACGTCGACTCATAAGTTGTTGACATCGTCCAAGCCTCTGCACCATATAGCAGGACGGGAATTATGAGTGACTTATAGAGTTTGGTTTTTGTTTGTCGAGAGAGGACTTTGCTTCTCAATTGCCCACTCAGTCCGAAGTAGCACCTGTTGGCAAGAGTTATCCTGCGTTGGATTTCTAGGCTGACATTGTTGGTGGTGTTTACGCTGGTTCCAAGATAGACGAAATTATCTACGACTTCAAAGTTATGACTGCCAACAGTGACGTGAGTGCTAAGTCGCGAATGCGACGACTGTGTGTTTGATGACAGGAGATATTTCGTCTTGCCCTCGTTCACTGCCAGACCTATTTGTTTTGCTTCCTCTTCCAATCTGGAGAAAGCAGAACTAACGGCGCGGGTGTTGAGACCGATGATATCAATACCATCGGCATACGCCAGCAGCTGTACACTCTTATAAAAGATGGTACCCTCTCTATTAAGTTCTGCAGCTCGAACTATTTTCTCCAGAAGCAGGTTGAAAAAGTCACACGATAGGGAATCGCCTTGTCTGAAACCTCGTTTGGTATCGAACGGCTCGGAGAGGTCCTTCCCGATTCTGACGGAGCTTTTGGTGTTGCTAAACGTCAGCTTACACAGCCGTATTAGTTTTGCGGGGATACCAAATTCAGACATCGTGGCATAAAGGCAGCTCCTTTTCGTGCTGTCGAAAGCAGCTTTGAAGTCCACGAAGAGGTGTTGTGTGTCGATTCTTCTTTCACGGGTCTTTTCCAATATTTGGCGCATGGTGAATATCTGGTAAGTTGTTGATTTTCCAGTTCTAAAGCCACACTGATAAGGTCCAATCAGTTTGTTGACGGTGGGTTTTAATCTTTCACACAATTCGCTCGATAGAACCTTATACGCGATGTTGAGGAGGCTAATCCCACGGTAGTTGGCGCAGATTGTGGGGTCTCCTTTTTTATGGATTGGGCATAGCACTTAAATTCCAATCGTTGGGCATGCTTTCGTCCGACCATATTTTACAAAAGCTGATGCATGCTCCTTATCAGTTCTTCGCCGCCGTGTTTGAATAGCTCGGCCGGCAATCCGTCGGCCCCTGCCGCTTTGTTGTTCTTCAGGCGGGCAATTGCTATTCGAACTTCTTCATGGTCCGGGTAATGGTACGTCTGCTCCATCGTCATCGATTGGGGAATCGGGTTCTCCTTCTCCTGGTGTTGTGCGTTCACTGCCATTCAGCAGGCTGGAGAAGTGTTCCCTCCATAATTTAAGTATACTCTGGGCATCAGTGACTAGATCACCTTTGGGGGTTCCACAAGAGTATGCTCCGGTCTTGAAACCTTCTGTAAGCCGCCGCATTTTTTCGTAGAATTTTCGAGCATTACCCCTGTCGGCCAGCTTATCAAGCTCTTCATACTCACGCATTTCGGCCTCTTTCTTTTTCTGTCTGCAGATGCGTCTCGCTTCCTTCTTCAATTCTCGGTATCTATCCCATCCCGCACGTGTTGTGGTCGATCGTAACGTTGCGAGGTAGGCAGCCTGTTTTCTCTCCGCTGCGGCGCGGCACGCCTCGTCGTACCAGTTGTTCTTTTGCACTTTCCGAAAACCAAGTGTTTCAGATGCAGCTGTACGTAAGGAGTTTGAAATGCCGTCCCACAGTTCCCTTATACCGAGTTGTTGATGAGTGCTCTCAGAGAGCAGGAGTGCAAGCCGAGTAGAAAATCGTTCGGCAGTCTGTTGTGATTGCAGCTTTTCGACGTCGAACCTTCCTTGTGTTTGTTGGCGTGCATTTTTTGCTGCACAGAGGCGGGTGCGAATCTTGGCTGCAACAAGATAGTGGTCCGAGTCGATGTTAGGACCTCGGAGCGCACGCACATCTAAAACACTGGAGACGTGTCTTCCGTCTATCACAACATGATCGATCTGGTTGGTAGTTTTTCGATCCGGAGACAGCCAGGTAGCTTGATGAATCTTCTTATGCTGGAATCTGGTACTACAGATAACCATATTTCGGGCCCCGGCGAAGTCGATCAGCCTCAACCCATTTGGGGATGTTTCCTCGTGGAGGCTGAATTTACCGACCGTAGTGCGAAAGATACCTTCTTTACCCACCCTGGCGTTGAAGTCGCCAAACACGATGTTGACATCGTGGCGGGGGCATCTCTCATAAGTGCGTTCCAAGCACTCATAAAAGGCATCTTTGGTCACATCGTCCTTCTCATCCGTCGGAGCGTGGGCGCAGATCAGCGATATTTTGAAGAACCTCGCTTTGATGCGGATTGTGGCTAGACGTTCATTCACCGGAGTGAATGATAGTACTCGGCGACGGAGTCTCTCTCCCACCACGAATCCCACACCAAACTTGCGCTCCTTTATATGGCCACTGTAGTAAATGTCACAAGGACCTACTAGTCTCTGTCCTTGTCCCGTCCATCGCATTTCTTGGACGGCGGTGATGTCAGCCTTGGTTTTTACGAGGACATCAACCAGCTGGGCAGCGGCACCTTCCCTATTAAGGGACCGGACATTCCAGGTGCATGCCCTTAATTCGTAGTCCTTCTTTCGTTTGCCATGGTCGTCATCTAAAGGGGGGTCTCTCATCCGAGGCTGCTGTTGGTTTTTCATTGGGGTGAGCTTTTTATGTGGCGGGTCCCAAACCCAGCGCACAACCCTATACTTGGAGTATTACTTATATGAAAATTGCGTTGTGCCTTTTGTGGCTTGAGATTTCTTTCAGAAGTGGTCTGTGGTAGCCTTTTGCCGAATAATTGGGTATTTTGTGGCCGGTTCATATAGTTAATGCGGCGCGAGCGCAAAGTTTCATCAATCTCCATAGGCACCGGCGGTTTGGGTGGCGCATAGGCGGTTGGTTAAAGTGTGTTTGCGCATTTAAGTTCCGATCAATTCTTTGATTTGGAAAGTTATGTCAAATAAGTTATGGTTGGTTAAATTGTATTTGTGCATTTAAATTCTGATTAGGTCTTTGATTAGGAAGATTTTGTGAAATAATTTGTGGTTGTGGCTGTGGTAAGTAAGCAATTTCGGGGAAGAAATTTTGTTGGTTTACTTGCCTCCGAAAATTTTTTGAAGGTAAATGTGGTGCGGTGTTTCGCTGCATCCCTCTACGATCCATATTTGTGTTGTGTGCGTACCGTGTGCGGAATCCCTGATTTTCCAACTTCAAGCACAAGTGTAATGCTTGGGGCAGATCTATTGGTTCATTCATGCCCAATAGTTTAGACAAGTCGCCGTTGAGGCCGCGCACAAACGTACCTAGTGCCTTGTTTCTGTGTGTGTGAGTAAGAAGATTACGAGCCTCGCTACCCACCTCCATACAGCGTTGCCGACGATTTTATTCCTTATCACGTTAAAGTTCCGTAGAATTTAGGTGTGCCCTTACTCGCTTCGTATATATTTAATATTCGTTTTACACTTTTTTTTCATGAATTGAATTCGGCGGGATTTCCCGAGAATTCGCGTAAACATTTTACCACGTCAGGTATCTTGTCTAAATCTGATAAGTTGCTTGCATGTTCTATATTGATGGTTTGGCCGCAAGTGTCTGCTAAGCCCGCATTCGGGTTAAGGGATGCTGAGCCCCTGCCTGTTTAACACCATAAGGTCATCTTCGTTTATTGTAACGTTAGCTGATCCTGAATTTCCTGCAGGATCATTCGCCCTGATTACTGGTGGACGAACCAGATTATTTGGGTTCGACATTGTTTATTTTGTTGTGTCTGTTAAAGAGTTCGTCTTATATTTTTTCTCACTGTCCACTTCTCTTTACGCATCGGTTTCTTTTTTACTTCAATAACGTTGAAAAAATTCGTGGTAAAAAAAAAATTTCACAATCTGGGTTTCACTTAATGTTCTTAATTAGTAATTATCACTTAACTTACAATACAATAACGACTTTCATTCTTTGCCTCTTGATATTGTTGGTCGTTAATGTTGATAGGTGCTGATGAGTTGGCTTGCGTCCAACGCGTCCTTTTTGCTCTGCTACCAAGGGGCCTGATCTCACACTAGCACAGTTGCTTTTATTATCACTCCACGTTCTCCGAAGAAGGATTCTTAACGCCTTTTGTTTTCCTTCGCGACGTAGGAGCTTATTTTAGCTCGGGCGCCAGTTATGGGATTACCTGTCGAAAGTAAAAATTATCTTCTTTTTCTGGTCTTACGACCTTTATTGTTCAACCGCTTGCTTAACTCTAAACTTAACAAATTTTATAATTCTTATGGTAACTTAATGCGCTTGCAGTTCTGCTGACATCGGTTCCCACGTTCCGCTGGATTTCCAGAGAATCACGCCACACTGCGCTAGACGTATCGTCAGCACTTTTGCGAATAGAACGGATGCTCGTGTCTTTTGATTGCTTTAAATGTTATTGTTGCTAACTTATAAATTATACAGAGAAGGCATCAGATGGAATTAAAAATAGCGTTATATTGGAAGAAGACGTGGTTGTGAACCGATTTCACCCATATTTCATACATGTCATCAGGGTGTTAAGAAAATATTATATACCGAATTTCATTGAAATCGCGCCCATTTTCAATTTTAAAAGAAAGTCTGGGTGCAGCTTCCTTCTGCCATTTCTTCCGTAAAATTTAGTGTTTCTGACGTTTTTTGTTAGTCGGTTAACGCACTTTTAGTGATTTTTAACATAACCTTTGTATGGGAGGTGGGCGTGGTTATTATCCGATTTCTTCCATTTTTGAAGTGTAAAATGGAAATGCCTGAAGGAAACGACTCTATAGAGTTTGGTTGACATAGCTATAGTAGTTTCCGAGATATGTACAAAAAACTTAGTAGGGGGCGGGGCCACGCCCACTTTTTCAAAAAAATTACGTCCAAATATGCCCCTCCCTAATGCATTTCTTGGCACAAATTTCACTTTAATATCTTTATTTATGGCTTAGTTATGACACTTTATAGGTTTTCGGTTTTCGCCATTTTGTGGGCGTGGCAGTGGGCCGATTTTGCCCATCTTCAAACTTAACCTTCTTATGGAGCCAAGAAATACGTGTTCATTATGATATCTCAATTTTTACTCAAGTTACAGCTTGCACGGACGGACAGACAGACATCCGGATTTCAACTCTACTCGTCACCCTGATCACTTTGGTATATATAACCCTATATCTGACTCTTTTAGTTTTGGGACTTACAAACAACCCTTAAGTGAACAAAACTACATATAATACTCTCTTTAGCAACTTTGTTGCGAGAGTATAAAAATATTCAAGAAAGTGCATTGAGTGCGAGGGTTAGGCAATTACGCCGAAAGTGTTAATCAAAACATAAAAAACACAAAAAATTAGACTTTTTAGACATAACAAAAAAACAAATAAGTGCGAAATAAACAATAAAAGACACAAAAAACCTGAGCGGAGCGCAACTCCATCAACAAGGCCGTTCAGCTCTTACCAACAAACAAGGCAACAGTGAGAAGGATGAGTCATCGCAGCGACCAACTGATCAGCACCATAAGCAGAGCTTATAAAATATAAAAAATATTAAACCCATCCCATATATAATCTGAAATATTTGTTGCATCTTAGAGTAACTGTTGAAGAACCACATAAAAGAAACGGTCCGGTACAATGTACCAACTGCCAAGAATATGGGCATACTAAATCATATTGCACTCTACGCAGTGTTTGTGTGGTATATGGCGATTTACATCCCACTTCTAAATGCAGGAAAGACGAATTAAATAAAAAAAATGCAGAAATTGTGGAGGAAATCACACTGCTAATTACGGGGGTTGTCCTGTATATAAAGATTTGAAATCGAAGTTGTCACAGGGCATTCAAGCACATCGTAACCAAATGTTACAAACATCCCGTAATGAAATTATAGCAACCTCAGATAAAACTTCAAATCCTATTACTTCTAACAAAATAATATGCAAGGAAGCAATGCAAATGTGGTGAAAGGCAACACTGTACAAGTACAGCTGCCGCAAAATCCTCCAAATGGAGGTATTGAAACTATGATTATGAATGTAATGCTTATATCGGAAACTCATCTAACAAATAAAAATAATTTCAATATACCGCCATTTAGACTCTGTGTTACAAATCATCCGGATGGAAAAGCGCATGGTGGCACCGCAGTGTTGATTAGAAATCGTTTGAACCACTATGCTCTAGAATCTCATGCTAAATCACAATAACTATAAAAAATCCCTGCGGTTCCTTAAACCTTAAAGCTATATACTATCCACCTCGTTCTAAAATTACACATAGCGAATTGAAAGACTTTTTTGGAACACTTGGTCAAAGATTTCTAGCAGATTACATCGCAAAACACATGTACTAGGGCTCACGTCTTATTAGTCCGAAAGGACGACAGCTGAACTACACTATTATGAATAAACACAATAAGCTGGATATAATATCTCCTGGTAAGCTGACATACTGGCTCAGTGATAGAAAAAAAAAACAGATTTAATAGTTTTTGCTGTAGTAAAAAATATAGATAGGTCGCTTATGACAGCTGATACATGTACAGACCTATCATCTGATCATTCTCCTGTACTAATAAAGTTATACGAACAGCCCATGATATTTGAGCCAAGAGCTTCTCTAACATCACATAAAACTAACTGGTTGAAGTATAGAAAATATATCAGCAGCCACATCATTATTGATTGCCAAATAAATACAGGAAGATACATTGATGAAAGTATAAGTGAATTTAATGACGTAAAAACTAATGCAGCTGTATTGACAGCACCAAATAGAAACAATAATCTAGTTGGTTTTATAAAGATCACCAATAATGAAATAGAGAAACTAGTAAATGAGAAAAGGCCAGCTAGACGTCAATGGCAGTTAAGTTACTCCCCTTCAACTCTGCTTCAACTGAAATTTGCTGTACGAAAGTTAAAAAAAGCGATTAAACACGAGGAAGAACACAACACTGAAAATTACATAAAGAAACTGCGTCCAAATTCTAGCAAGAAAAACTCCCTTTGGAAAGCCCAAAAGAATTTCAAGCCACCAGCAGATTCCAATATTCCTCTAAGACAGTTGAATGGTAATTGGGCACGTAGTGATGAGGATAAGGCAAATTGCTTTGCAAATCACCTAGAAAAGGTATTTCAACCCAATTGTTCGAAGAACAATTTTAAGTTGCCAACCTTGCCGACTACCGCTAACAAGTCGCTTGTATCTATTAGGAGTTCTACTTCTGAAGTTACTAGAATCATAAATCAGCTAAATCCGAAAAAGGCATCAGGATAATATTACTCTAAAAATGATAATTGAATTACCAAATATTGCTATAACAGTGCTCTCCTTGCTCTTTAATGCAATTCTTGGTTTCGGATACTATCCAATTTCGTGGAAAAAGTCGCAGATCATTGTGATAGATAAGCCTGGTAAAGACCTAACACAGCCGTCTTCCTACAGACCAATAATTCTCTTACCCTGTATTTCTAAAATATTTAAAAAAGTGTTACTATCAAGGATGACTCCTTTGCTAGACGAAAATAATATAATACCAACACACAAATTCGGGTTTCGCGTTAAAAATGGCACTGTAGTGCAAGTAAATAGATTTACCAGCGAAACCAGGAAAGCATTCGAGCACAGAGAGTACTGTTCAGCTATTTTTCTAGATGTAGCTCTGGCGTTCGATAAGGTCTGGTATGAAGGCCTTATATGGAAAATCAAAAACGTTTTACCTTACAAATTGCATAAAACTTTGGAGTCATATTTAAGTAACAGGAAATTTACAGTTAAAGTAGCAGACTTCATATCAGTAGAACGAGTAATAAGGGCTGGTGTACCTCAGGGTAGCGTGCAAGGCCCAATCCAGTACATAATATATACAGCAGATATTCCAACAGCTACTAACGTATTGACATCCACTTTCGCGGATCACGCAGCTCTAGTAAGCCGCAACAAATGCCCCATTAGAGCGTCAAGAGTATTAGGTTAGTTGGTTAGCCAACTGGCGAATAAATATTATTGAGCAAGCATGCAAACATGTTACATTCTGCTAAGACCACAAACGTGTCGGACAGTTAAAATAAACAATGTTATAGTACCCCAAGCGAATGAAGTAGCTTATCTTGGGATTCACCTGGATCGAAGGCTCACATGGCGAAAACATATAAATTGTAAAATAAAATGCATGAAGTTAAGAGCAGCAAATTTAAATTGGCTTCTAAGCAAAAATTCTAAAATTAGTCTAGACAACAAAGTCCTGCTGTACAATGCAATCATGAAACCGATTTGGATGTATGGCATTCAACTGTGTACCACCTGTGTAAAGAACATTGATATAATACAAAGGTTCCAGTCTAAAATGCTTAGAACAATCACGGGTGCACCATGGTACATGCGTAATGAAAACATTCATAAAGATATAGATATTCCTACGGTTAAGAAGTAGATAGAGAACAGCTGAATGAGATATATTTCTAAACATCGCGAACATCCAAACCCATTGGCTAATGCCTTGGCAAATTCCTGCATTCAAACACGTTTAAAAAGAAGTGATCTACCAGCCTACTAGAGGGCAACGTTCTGCCAAAAAAGCTCAACCACATTATTGAGCTTCTTTAGTTTTAAATAGATTTAAGATTTTAATACTTATGAAAGAGTATTTTAAGATATTCGGACACTTTAATGTTCGCAGGATGGTATTTTATTTAAATGCATATTAAAAATGAGTAATTATAATGACACAGAGTTTAGTTACAAAATTAGATTGTATCGCACAGGAGGCTGCGTTCACTTTGGCGGTTGAAAATCAAGTGTTGCTTTTGATGTGCCGGTGATGCCACACAGATGATAATTAATATCTTGCATAGGGTTACCTTACAGTCGGCTATTCTGGCAATGTATAACGCCCTCGCTATGCTCGTCGCTTTCATCATCGGCTTCATCGCTGTTATCTTCAAAACTGGGAGGAAGTTGACACCATGATTTCATCTTATCGGATGCGTAAACTGAAGTTATAGTGATGTGACGTTCGGTCTGCTCCTGGCAAGTCTTCAGGTAAATAACGATCTTTACCAAGTACTTGCTTAATTATAATGGGGTCTTTGTAACGTGGCTCCAGCTTTCTCGACGTTCCAGTACTAGATGGTTCATTTTCAACTAGCACTAAGTCATTAACGTAAAATTCTGTTGGTTTTGAATGGTGATCATCGTATCGTTTCTTAGCTTGCTAACAAAACTTTATTTTGAAGGATAACTCTTGGCGAAAAACTAAATAAAAGTTCATGTGGACTTTTACCCGTAGTTTTGTTTTTCGTCGTGTTCATTGACCACTGGATGCTGAATAGATTCTCGTCCCACTTTTTGTCTATGTTTGTCGTTGGGAGTAACATTGACAAAAGTGTACGATTAACTCGTTCGGCATGACCATTTGCCCTCGGTGTTCGTACTGCATTTAGTATATATTTTATATCGGTGTTAACACAGTAGCTTGTAAAATCTTTAGAGGTAAAGGCTGTACCTCTATCAGTGATGATTCTTTCAGGAACTCCAAAATAACTGGTAACTTCTCGTAACGTTTCTAATACGTGCTTCGTTGCTGCACTCTTTACTGCTTTAATGATCGTACTCTTAATAAATGGTCCTAAATGATCCATATGAACGGTTTTAAATGGTATTGGTATGATGTCATCGAAATGATACTGTCCTTCAATTTTACCACCTTGAAGTTTGTTACATGCGCATTCAACACATGCTTTTAAATATGATTTAACAAAATTACGCATTCGTGGAAACCATATTTACGTTTGCATCTTGTTAATGGTTTTTTCGAAACTCAAGTGACCATTTTTATCGTGACATTCTTCTAACATTTTATGTCTTAACGCTTTCGGAACAACCCATAATTTCTTTTCTTTTTCGATTCTTAATAATCTATCTTTCTCTATACAAAATTCTTTCAAAATTTGTTTATATTTGTTCTTAATCTTTTCGACAATCCGTTTTTTAGGTTCTGATACACGATACGGAGATTGAGACACAATTTCATTTGAATTTAATTCAATTTTCATTTTCACCAAATTAGTTTTTCCCAGTTCATTTAATTCGTTTGCAAAAATATTTCTATTGTCGTTTATAATTTTCATTAACGTTGTTTTTACAGATTTATCATTTATTTCACATATAATTTAGTTTTCATTAACGTAACGTTTTATTTCTTCAACTTCTTATTCGTGTTCGCGTTCGTGTTCTATTTTTATTTTTCCGTTTTGAATATTTAACCGCACATTGCTTATAAAGTTTTCTTGACCTAATAAAATGTCACTAGGTAATAATTGATCGTCTACCAAATACAAGGTAACTGGTATGGTAATGCCATCGATTGTTAAAATTGCTTTCACTGATTCTTTCGCATGTCGACTACCACCACATAGTCCTCTGATTTGTATATCATACTTTATGTATTTGCAATTAAGCTTCTCACATAACGATTTCCGAATCATGCTACACTGAGTACCCGCATCAATAAATGCTTTTAATTTCTGACCGTTTAATAATGTGTAAACTTTAAAAAGTTCATAGTTTTCACAAAATGTATTTCGTATTTTAGCTTCGGATTTACACTGACAATCATACCTTGAATGAACTTTATTACATTTTTCACATCTTTGTTTATGTTGAGGTTTTTGACAATTTTTCGATATGTGTCCAAATTCATCGCAATTATAACACTTTACACTTTTTGCTTCAAACTTCTTATTAGAATTTTTGTTTTTGTTTACGTTCTTATTTTCATACTCTTTTATTTCAACTTTCGTTACACTTCGGTGTGAATTTATTGGCACGTTTCTTTTATATTCGTTTAAGGTTTCTCTTAGTTCTCTCATTGTATTTATCCGTTGAGCCGCTATTGTCACTTGTAGTTCACGATTTCGTAGTCCTTCTCTCGCGTATTTAACTATCGCTGTTTCACTCTATTTAAACCGTCGCCCAAGCGCACAAACACGAAAACAGTAGTCGTCTACTTTTTCATTTTGTCTACGTACGGCACTTTGCATTTCGAAATGTATTTCTGCTTCATCGGGATAATTACCAAATTCGTTTTTAAGTCTTTCGCGAAATCGTTCCAATTGGAATGCAGTCTTTCTATCGCATCGAGCCACAATCTTGCTGCTCCTTTCATTTTACTATACACGGCAAGCAATAAAAACTTTTCGTCCCATTCATACGCACGGATAACACTATTTACTCGTTCAACGAACTGTTCTGATGACAACGAACTGGCATTTGTTGGATTTCACGCACCGAATGGTTTCGCGTTACAGTTGCATTCAAATTTGCAAAAGGGGAAATATTATTGACGTTTCTATTTTCAAAGTTGCTTGTAATTTCAATTGGCACACTTCGAGGCTGGGAATTATTTTGCATATATGACAACACATTTTCTAAAATTCCGCGCATTTCGTCCATTTGTTTTTGTAACGATTTTTGTGTTCCGTCATCACACTGTTCACTATCATCACCCGTAAATTGTTCGTTTTCGTCCTCTTCGACTTCGACTTCATCCGACCCGATCGTTTCACTCAAACGACATATGAGTGTTGCCTTCGTACCTGACGTTGAGCAATTTCGCTCTGACAACTGCCGTTTTAATTGCACTACACTCAATGATGCAATAGCTCTCATTTTTATAAACTCAAAAATTATGTACTTCGTTATATATTTAGCTTATTCGTGTTCTTTATTTAAACATTAAAAAGGCTATTACTCGCAATTCTCACTATATTTCCTGCAGCTTTGTCCCAGAAAGTTATTTATAAGTTGATGAACAAAATACGGTGGAGCGCTGCACGTCTGGTTGCTTAGAAGGTTGAGGTAAAAAGGAATGAGTCATCTTTGCGTGGTTGTAGTGTTTGCTTTCTTCGATTTCGTAATGGCCGACTCGTTGAACTGTCATTTTGCTTAATGGCTGGTGAGCGAGACTCGTTGTTTGACAGGGATGGCAAATGAGTGCTGTCGGCCGCCACATCCACTCTCCTCCCAGTGACTTGGTCTGAAGGAGAAAGGCACGAATTGTTTGGGTTGGGTGGTGTGGGTTTTGGGTTGTCTGTTAACTCAATGTACGCTAGCTTCAGCATGTCGATTGAGACTGTTTTGTCTGCCCCATTGATCCTGATGATGTAGGTTTTGTCGTCTACACGCTGGATGACTTCATGGGGGCCAGTGTATGGTTGTTCCAGAGGCTTCTTGATGGAGTCTACTCTCTTGAAGACGTGGGTGCACGTGTCAAGGTTTTTGAGTAGGAACAGCTTGTGTTTGGTGTGATGAGCTGTTGGTGTTGGCCTGATTGCTTGGATGATTTGCCTGTATTTCCTCACGAATGTTTGTGGATCAGCTGGTGTGCTTGTTGTAACGAAGAAATCACCGGGTATGCGCAGTGTAGTCCCGAAAAGCATTTCAGCAGGAGATGCTTTCAGATCTGGTTTGTATGCGGTTCGGAGTCCTAGTAGAACTGACGGTAGCATGTCCGGCCAAGGTGTCTCATTGTTGCACATGGGAGCCGCCGTGAGTGTGCGGTGCCAACGTTCCACCAGACCGTTCGATTGAGGATGATACGGTGTCGTTCTGATACGATGAATGCCCAGCATTCGTGAGAGTGAGGTGAACAGTGCTGATTCGAATTGCAGACCTTGATCAGTGGTGATTGTCAAAGGTGTACCGAATTGACAGATCCAGTGAGTGTAAAAGGCGTGTGCAACTGTCGCAGCTGTCATGTTGCTGAGTGGTATGGCGTGTGGCCATCTGCTGAAGCGGTCGATGATCGTCAGACAGTAGCGAAGATCCTTGACTCTGGGCAGCTCTATGAGATCCAGGTGGACGTGCTCGAAGCGATTGTCTGGTACGTCAATGTGACTTGGTGTGGTGCGATTATGACGATGGACCTTGGAACGTGGACATGGTATGCAGTGTCTGGACCAGAGGAGTGCGTCTTTCCTAATACTTGGCCAGACGAATCTTCCGGTGAGCTCCTTGGCTGTGGTCCTGCCACTAGGATGAGAAAGACCATGGATGATGTCAAAGACTTGGCGTCTGAGTGGCTGTGGAAGATAAGGTCGCACAGTATTATTGGTCACATCGCATAGTATATCGTGACCTTCGATGTTCAGCAGGTGCAGCTTGAGAGATGTGCTGGATTGGACATCATTAAGCTGGTCGTCTTGGAGTTGTGCCAGTGCAATGGTCTCAGCATCAAGTTTGGTTGGCATGGTTATGGCATTAATCCTCGAAAGCGCATCAGCTACGACGTTTTCTGTACCCTTGGTATGGAAAATCTGAGCTGAGAACTGTGAGATGTAGTCCAATTGACGTAGTTGGCGAGGTGATGCCTTGTCAGCACGTTGAGAAAATGCGTAGATGATTGGTTTGTGGTCGGTGAAGATGCTGAAGTTTCTTCCCTCGAAAATGTGCTTGAAAAACTTGATGGCAGCAAAGATGGCTAGAAGTTCACGGTCGTACGTGGAGTATCTTGTCTGTGCTGGACTGAGCTTGCGGGAGAAAAAGGCCAGTGGTTGCCATGAGTCCTTGTGTCGTTGTTCAAGAACGGCCCCAATGGCTGTATCCGAGGCTTCGGATTTCAAAGAGAGGATGGCGTTTGGTGCGAGGAAAGCCAGGCGCGTGGCTTGGATGACACTATTCTTGTAGTCTTGCCAGACTTGATCTGCAAAGGTGTCCACTAGATCTTAGTGTTGTCCTTCTTCTTGGCCTGTTTGAGAAAGTCCGTCAGTGGTGATTGTATCTGGGCCGCTTGAGGAATCGCTCGCCGGTAGTAGTTGACGATCCCCAAGAAACGACGTAGATCGCTGACGGTTTCTGGCTTTATGTAATCGGCGATTGCTTGCGTGCGTTCGGCGGGTGGAGTGTAGCCGTCTTTGTTGATGGTGTACCCCAGGTAGATGACTTCAGACTTGCTAAACTGGCACTTCTTTGGATTGATGGTGAGATGATGTGCGCGCAGGACTTCGAAGATGGTGGTAAGATGTCGTAGGTGCTGTTCGTGGGACTGAGAGTAGACAATCAGATCGTCTATGAAGCAGCCCTCGAAGTCCAAATCTCTCAGGATGTTGTCCATATGCCTTTGGAAAGTCTGCGTGGCGTTGCGTAGTCCGGGTGGCATACGCAGAAATTCGAAATGTCCAAGAGGAGTGGTTACAGCTGTTTTGGCAATGTCTGACTTGGCCATGGGTATCTGATGGTAAGCCCTGACTAAGTCGATAGTGGAGAAAACGGTGGTGCTGGCGTTGAGTTTTCGATAGTCACCTGTGGTGCGCCATCCACCAGTCTTCTTGGGCACCATGTGGATAGGGCTGGCCCATGGGCTGCTCGATGGACGGATCACGCCATGATGTAACAGGAGGTCAAAGTCATCTTTGGCTATTTATAGCTTTTCGTCGGTGAGACGTCGTGGGCGCTCAAATACTGGTGCCCCAGTTGTCTCAATATAATGAGCGACTTGACTGTTAGTGGCTGTGACAGGATTGATGCTGGGATGAGTTATCTCGATGAATTGGTTGAGTAGTTGCAGGTATTTGGCGTCATGTGCACCAGGACAGATGGGGCGGTCGATTGTTGAAATGCTGTGTACCGTGGCCTCAGATAGTGTGCTCTGAGTTGTGCATGACGAGGTTGTATCGATGAGACTTCGTCCTTTGAGATCTAGAAGCAATGCAAAGTGGACCAGGAAGTCTGCACCGAGAATGGCTCACTTGACATCTGCAATTATGAAAGGCCAATTAAAAGTACGGCGAAGATTGAAGTCGAGGGTGATGATTTTTCGACCGCAGGTTCGGATAACGGTCCCGTTGGCTGCGAAGAGAGTCAGATCATCTTCCTTGAGCGTGTGAGTGATGGCGGACTTAGGCATGAGAGAGATCACTGATCCAGAATCGACAAGAAATCTCATGTTTGTTGTGCGATCATGGATGTGAAGGCGATGCTCTCTTGTAGGTGGTGTGTTAGCCTCTATGCTGTCGCCGGCCGCCTGGATGGTCGACAGCGAGGTTAGTTTTCTGTCGATGAGTTGAAGGTGCAAGGACGCTCGCACTTTTTGGCTCTGGACCCATAGAGACGGTGATAGTAGCAAAACTTCTTCCTGTCTGAGGCTGGCTTTTCCTTCGATGATGACTGCTGGAGACGGCCAGATTCTGCTTGGGGTCGGTCTCGAGTAATCCCCGGCTATGGCAAGTTTAAGGCCGGACACGTCCTTTGCCATGCTGGTGAGCAGAGAATTTTCGAATTTGTCGCCCTGGTGTGCTGCCTGGGCAGGCTGGTGATGTGTTGCCATGACGGAATGGCCAGCCTGGTTTTCCATCAGCTCGTCTGCGACTTCTGCAAGCTCATCTAGAGGGGCATCTCGGAGTAGTTTGAGACACTGGCTGGTAGATGGTGGTAACAATGCCAACCACTTTATACGCAGTAAGCCCTCTGAGGCCCTGTCGCCCATGAGAATTCTGAGCTGGCGCAGGAGCTGGCTAGGTTTTTTGTCATCGAGTTGAACCTCCGTGAGCGCTCTTTGAAGCTGGCGGTCGCTGGATTCTGAAAACCGCTTCAATATCTCGTCCTTCAGTTTCGCGTACTTGTCGGTCTCTGGTGGATTCTGCAGGAAGTCCGCTGGCTGCAACATTGAATCAGTGTCCAAGGCACTGACGATGTGATTTTAGCGTGATGCGTCATTTGTGATACGGGCCACCTGTAGCGCTGCTTCGACCTGGACAAACCACAAACGTGGCTGGATGGACCGGAACTGCGGGAGCTTGCAGCTGGACACAGATACGACTGATGCGGTGTTCTAAGTTTCATCGGTGGCGTCGCCGATGGCCAGAGCTGGGTCATTTGTGGTCATGTTCGAAGAAAGTGGTGTTAGGACGCTTGGAATATTGGTGCACGTGCTTGGCGAGTTACAGCTCACTGTTTTGTTTGGTGTAGGCTCCAATGGCATGTCACTGGATCGATTCAAAGCACGTGGTCAGCGGGTTGTACACGATTTCGGACACTGACGAGTGAGAAGTCACGACGAGCGTGAATTTGCAATTAATGTCACGCTTGCACTTATTAGTCTGTATAAAAATGAATATCAAAGTGATTAAAACAAGTTTCGAAAACCACTTTAATCTCGTCGGGGTCACCAATTTAGTTTATTCGTGTTCTTTATTTAAACATTAAAAATGCTATTACTCGCAATTCTCACTATATTTCCTGCAGCTTTGTCCCAGAAAGTTATTTATAAGTTGATGAACAAAATACGGTGGAGCGCTGCACGTCTGGTTGCTTAGAAGGTTGAGGTAAAAAGGAATGAGTCATCTTTGCGTGGTTGTAGTGTTTGCTTTCTTCGATTTCGTAATGGCCGACTCGTTGAACTGTCATTTTGCTTAATGGCTGGTGAGCGAGACTCGTTGTTTGACAGGGATGGCAAATGAGTGCTGTCGGCCGCCACATAAGTATATTATGTATTTCGTTTTTGCATATACACAAACGCCGTTAAATCGAATGTTCAAAATGATGCACCGTTAGCCGTTATATCGAATGATCGAGATGATGCTCACTTTTACACGTTTAAATTGTAGGTTAAGTTATATCTTAAAATTTGATTTTTTTGTAATACACTTTAGGTTTATGTAATCTGCAGGTTAACGTTTTGCAGTATTCCACACGTATGTACGTAAATGCGTTTCACTAAGAACCGTGTGTTCTTTTCGTTATACAAGTATGGTAGAAATAATGTGGTTTGAAAATGTGCAGATTAACGTTTAGCACATTTTCCGTTTATTAATTTCCACACGTACATATTTGATCACTATATCATCGCGAAACCGTTTTCAAAATTGTGTACATGTAAACGTATTAGTACACATTTTGACGTTTTGTACGCGTGAAGTAATCCTACTTCTGATTTGAAAGGGTATTTTAAGATATTCAGACACTTTAATGTTCGCAGGATGGTATTTTATTTAAATGCATATTAAAAATGAGTAATTATAATGACACAGAGTTTAGTTAGAAAATTAGATTGTATCGCACAGGAGGCTGCGTTCACTTTGGCGGTTGAAAATCAAGTGTTGCTTTTGATGTGCCGGTGATGCCACACAGATGATAATTAATATCTTGCATAGGGTTACCTTACACTTATTGTTAGTCTTTACTAAGCAGATCCAATAAAAAAAGAATTATTGAAAAACAAGTAAGGAAGGGCTAAGTTCGGGTGTCACCGAACATTTTATACTCTCGCATGATAAAGTGATAATCGAGATTTCATTATCCGTCATTTACATATTTTTCAAATACCGTATTTGTGTAAAGTTTTATTCCGCTATCATCATTGGTTCCTAATGTATATAAGTATTATACAGAAAAGGTATCAGATGGAATTCAAAAGAGCGTTATATTGGAAGAAGGCGTGGTTGTGAACCGATTTCACCCATATTTCGTACATGTTATCAGGGTGTTAAGAAAATATAATATACCGAATTTCATTGAAATCGGTAAAGTAGTTCCTGAGATATGGTTTTTGGTCCATAAGTGGGCGACGCCTCGCCTTGGTGCAGCTTCCTTCTGCCATTTCTTCCGTAAAATATCAATATATTTATTTATGGCTTAGTTATGACATTTTATAGGTTTTCGGTTTTCGCCATTTTGTGGGCGTGGCAGTTGGCCGATTTTGCCCATCTTCGAACTTAACCTTCCTATGGAGCCAAGAAATACGTGTACCAAGTTTCATCATGATATCTCAATTTTTACTCAAGTTACAGCTTGCACGGACGGACGGACGGACAGACTTACGGACGGACAGACAGACATCCGAATTTCAACTCTACTCGTCACCCTGATCACTTTGGTATATATAACCCTATATCTGACTCTTTTAGTTTTAGGACTTACAAACAACCGTTATGTGAACAAAACTATTATACTCTCCTTAGCAACTTTGTTGCGAGAGTATAAAAATATTTAAGAGAGTTGCAGCAATTAATGACGAAGCAACTTATATCGCTATCTTCCCTGATTGTCTTATTTTAGCAAGTATTATATTTTCAAGAAACGTCTTGCCAGTGCCCTGACGCATCTAAAAAAATTGTTTTTATACCCTGAACAGGGTATATTAAGTTTCTCACAAAGTTTGTAACACCCAGAAGGAAGGGTCGGAGACCCTATAAAGTATATACTTATATATAAATGATCAGTATTGAGTCGATTAAGCCATGTCCGTCTGTCTGTCTGTCCGTCTGTCTGAATATATACGAACTGGCCCCTCAGTTTTTAAGATATCGTTTTGAAATTTTGCAAACGTCATTTTCTCTTCAAGAAGCTGCTCATTTGTCGGAACTGCCGGAATCAAGTTCTTGTAGGGAAAACTTCCACATTTCACAATGCATTTTCACAAAAGTTGGCACAGGTTATTTTCTAAAGCAACAATGTAATATCCGAAGAAAAGGTTCAGATCGGCTAACTATAGCATATAGCTTCCATACAAACTGAATGATCGGAACCAAGTTCTTGTATGGAAAACTTTCACATTTGACAAAATATATTCGCGAAATTTGGTATAGATTATTTTCTAAGACAACAATGAAATCTCCGAAGAAATTGTTCAGATCGGTTAACTATGGCATATAGCTGCCATACAAACTGAACAATCGGAAAAAAGTTCTTGTATGGAAAACTTTCACATTTGACAAGATATATTCACGAAATTTGGTATAGATAATTTTAAAACAACAATGTAATCTCCGAGGAAATTGTTCAGATCGGATTGCCTTAGCATATAGCTGCCATACAAACTGAATGATCGGAATCAAGGGCTTGTATGGAAAACTTTCGCATTTGACGTGGTATCTTCACGAAATTCGGCATGGATTACTGCTTAAGGTAACAATATAATCTTCGAAAAAATTGTTCAGAACGGATTACTATAGCATATCGCTTCCATACAAACTGAACACATAGTTACTAACAGAAATGCACCTGTGAAGGGTATTTAGCTTCGGTGCAACCGAAGTTAAAGTTTTTTCTTGTTTTGTGTTATTATTCAAGCTATAACACGCTCTTACGAGTATCAGTATGTTACAGCTTGGCTAAATTTTAAAAAAACATTCTCTTTCTAAATTTAATATTCCCTGTTATAAGTAAGAAATTATTTTTTTTTTTGAATTTACACTCGTAAGTCGGTCAAAAATTAAAATTTTTTCGTTTTTTCACTAACCATCCTCATTTGATTGCCATCAAAGTGGTACAGTCCATTTATTGTATTTGCGATCAGGTCTGTTTTTGTATTAACGAGTAAAAACAAAAATGCAGAAGCAATAACGCTTTGCAGTGTATATTTGAAAAGAATTTTAGCGTTGAATTGACTTTTGTGTTTGAATATGCTCTGGTTAGAGCATGTGTGCATATGTTAGTATGCGATTGATCTTCTACGTCAGTGTTTCCCAAAGTGGGCGATAACGCCCCCTTGTGGGCGCTGCAGGTATCAAGGGGGGCGGCAAGAGACCCAGAAAGAAAATGGGGGCGTTGTGTAGAGGCCTGGGGTGTTACTTGTAATTTTATTTAGCTAGGAGCCCTCTTAGACAACGATTACATGAGCTCTCGACTCTCAACAACAACTTGTGAACATCAACTAATATGAATTAAAAGATTGCTCAAACTCGGTTCTATATTTCTCTCCGCGTAGTTCATATATCTGTCCTATTTTATTGAATATAGAAAAAATGAAAATCATGTCAATCGGACGCTCCGTTTCATAACGGGGCATCTCGACAGGATAGAAATTATAGAATACTAACTGTCAAACGTATTGCTATTGCCATTGCCAAATCTGTATGTGGGCATTTGCTATCATAATATAATCATTTGCGCAAAGGTGTAGGGTAGGTAGGTTCGAGCTGATGTAGCGAATGCTTTGAGCTCTTGAATAATTTATTTTATCACTTGCGAATTGACGTTGGGTAGATAGCTGATGTAACGCACGTTTTGAGCTTTTGAACTCCTTAAATCTTTTATGTGGAAAATAAAAAAAGGATCTTTATCCTTTCTTACAAATGTATTTCTGGGGAAAATAAAAAAAGGATAAAGATCCTTTTTTTACAAATGTATTTCTAGGAAAAATAAGAATTCATATTTTGGATATAATAATTGTGCTTAAGCATTCCTATATAAACAATGTAATATTTATTTTATATTCATTTGTGGTTTTGCGCGCAATAGATGAGCATTACTTACGCCTCCATTACACTACTCACGAAGTTAAACGTAATTCTCAAAGCAAAAAAATGTCGGAAGTAAAAAAGAAGAGACGGTAATACTGTGCGGAATACATTAAATTCGGATCATTGAAAATCCCACAAACCCATCCTCGCCTTTGTGTCTTCTATGTCTAAAAACATTTTCGAATGAAGCCTTCAAGACTGCAAGATCATTTGAATAAAATGCATCCAGATAAGAGAGCCAATAATGTAGGATATTTTCAAGACCTAGAGAAGAAGCATAATACTCAGCCAAGTGTAGCAAAACTATTTTCGGCGGCTGCTAAGCAAGATGACGACGGACTTCGAGCTTCGTACAATATCTCTTTGTTAATTGCTCAAAAAGGCAAACCACATACGAGTAACATCGGAGAAGAGTGAATATTGCCAGCAATAAATGAAGTAATAACTACCGTGCTTCATAAACCGGCCGCAGATATTATCCGAAAAATTCCTTTGAGTAATAATTCTGTGCAAAGACGAATTGATGAAATGGCTGAAAACATTGAAGAATCATTGTGCGATCACCTGAGGTCAAGTCAATTTTCAGTTCAGCTGGATGAGTCCACTTTACCAACTAATGAAGCATTGTTGTTGTCTTACGTGAGTTTTATTAAAGATGAGAAAATATGTGAAGAACTATTATTTGATAGAAATTTAGAGACCGATACAAAAGGCGAAACCATATTCAATATATTGGAAAAGTTTTGCGATGAGAAAGAAATTCCTTTGAAAAATACTATTTCAGTTGCTACGGATGGCGCTCCGGCTATGACAGGGTGCCATAAAGGGTTCATAGCGCACTTAAAAAATAAAATTACAGTTGTCCTTGGTGTAAATTGCGTTATTCATAGACAACATTTAGTTGCTAGAAACTTAAGTGAAAAACTATTTCAATCACTGCAATATGTCATCAAAGTAGTCAATAAAATTCACAACAGCTCTTTGAATGATAGATTATTTCATCAGCTTTGTGTTGCCAATGACGAGGATTTCAATCGTTTGTTGTTTCATACTGAAGTTCATTGGCTATCAAGAGACAATTGTCTGACTCAATTCTACAACCTGTTTGACTCTGTTATAGAGTTCTTGGAAACTAAAGATACAGAATTTCAAGACAAGCTCATAACATCAAAGAATGATACAGCTTACATGACAGACCTGTATAAATTGTTCAACGACATGAATCTCCAACTGCTTTCGCAGCCAAAGTGCTTCTACACAAAAAGAATCTGGGCAAACGTGAGTTTCACAATTTTCCGAATTTATCAGTACCATGCAGTAACGACGAATTGTTTGCTTCTGCCAACATTTGGAAAACCTCCACATTGACTTCACCGAACGATACCAGGACCTTTTGAACTTGGAAATACCAGACTGGGTGTTGGATCCGTTTTCAAATGTCAACACAGCAATGTCACCTCAGCTGGAAGAAGAACTTATAGAATTGACAACAAACGAGGAAATAAAAATAAAGTTCAAAAATGGTTACCAAGAATTTTGGCTACAATAACCGATCTCGCAATTGTACCCTGGATTGTGGTCAATCGTTCAACGATTCTTGACAGCATTCCCATCGTCATATTTGTGTGAACGTGGATTTAGTGCTGTGACAACACTGCTTACTAAAAATAGAAATCGTTTGCTTGTTACCGAACGTGGCGACTTTCGACTGTTCTTGAGTAAATTGGAACCTGGTATTAACAAACTTATTTAACAGCATAAGATTCATCCTTCACATTAGTTTTTATATATGGATCGATTATTTTAGTTTTATTTTTAATAAAACATTCTCTGTTTTAATACTATAAAGTTGTGTTTCAATAATCATTATTATTGACAGGTGCAGCCCGTTAGAATTAACTTGAGACCTAAGCGCCGTTGTATGTTACCTACTGCGCTTAGGTTTCAAGTTGCTGGTTATAGTAAAAGTTTCGTTTAGGATTCTCCGTTAATATACATATATAGGTCACAATAATTAATTTGAAGTTATAGTGGTTTTTAAATAGGTGAAAAAATGGGGGCGCTAAAAAAAATATTTATTCTCAAAGTGGGCGGTAGACAAAATAAGTTTGAGAACCACTGCTCTAAAGGAACATATATCTCATTTGAAATATATAGTACAAACCCTCGAAGAAGCCCATATGAAAATATCTATAGAAAAATCAAAATTTATAGAAACCGAGGTTGATTTTTTAGGATACGTTGTATCCCATAAAGTTATAAAAACTGATCCCAAAAAAGTGGAAACAATAAAAAATTACCCATATCCCAAGACGTTACGACAACTTAGAGGATTTTTAGGATTAACGGGATACTATAGGAAATTTATAGGAAATTATGCAACTATAGCTAAACCACTAACAAAACACTTAAAGGGAGAAAATGGTAAAATATCGCAGTATGTGTCCAAAAAAACAATTATTAATATTGATCAAGAAGGAATTGTTGCTTGTGAAACCTTAAAAAGAGCGTTACAAGAACAAGTTGAATTGGCTCAACCAAACTTTGAGAAAAAACTAATTTTAACTACTGATGCGTCTAATGTTGGTGTAGGTGCAGTTTTATCCCAAGAAGGAAGACCAATAACATTTATTTCAAAGACATTAAACTCTACCGAACAAAATTACGCAACAAACGAAAAAGAATTATTCGCCATAATTTGGGCATTTAAGACATTACGCCATATCTTATGCAGTAAAAAATTTAGAAATTCACGCGGATCATCAACCATCAGTATTTCCAATGTCCGAAAAAAATTCGAATGTTAAAATGAAAAGATGGAGAGCTTTTATTGAAGAGTTTTCTCCAAAAATAATTTATAAACCAAGAACAACAAATGTAGTTGCTGACGCATTATCAAGACAAGTATTAAATAATTTAACTAGTATGTGAGTGAATCAAGTGATTCACTAATAGAAACCCAACATTCCGCAGAAAGTAGCGATGGGTACCAAATTCATGAAACAAAAAAACGTTTGAATCATTTTAAGCAACATATAGTAATCGTAAATGGAGCAAGAATTACTGTCTTAGAAACTATTTCTTCTTTTAATAATAAACGTTTTTCAATTGAATATGACAGACCAGAAAATATAATTGATAATTTAAAAGAATATATGAATCCAAAAGTAGTTACTGGAATATTTTGCACACTTGATTTTGAAGGAGACATTTCCCACGATAAAATGTCTATATACTAAACTATTCTCTAATGATATGTATATGCAATAAAGAAGATCAAGGAACGATAATAATTAAACACATAATAGAGCGCATAGAAATTATACGGAAATTTTGGCACAAATTAGGCAGCAATATTATTGGCCTTTAATGATAAAACAATTTAAAGAGTATGCAAAAAAATTGTAGCATATGTAATAGTAATAAATATGAAAGACATCCGAAACTAATTCCGATAGGGGAAGCACCAATACCCAAAAAGAGGAAGAACAACTCCATACAGCTATTTTTTCGTACAAAAGCTTAAATTTCTTACATGTACAGATTCATATTCGAAATTTCTAATCGTTAAACATATAAAATACAAATAAAATTTAGAAGAAAATGTTTTGGAATTGTTTCAAACATTTCCAAATGTTAAAAATATAGTTATTGATAATGAACCAGGCTTAAGTACGAAAGTAAGAAACAGAATAATTCATAAAGATAATATTAAATCTTAAACTCCTTTAGGTTCACAATGTTATACATCATCATTATTTATACGCCAATTCAATTCATCACAGCTCAAATCGAAATCATGGATCTCAATCACGGGAATGGATATTCCCTTCTGAACCTAGAAAAGGTAAAGTTGGTTGAAAGATACGACAGAATTACATACATATCTTGTCAATACAACAATGTACAAAGAAATAGTTGACAATTTAGAGGAGATGGCACTCAAAGAAAAGGAACCGAATCCGCCTGTAATGGCTAAAATTAAGCATATTAGAACTCAGATATATATACTCATCCCGCATCATAGAATTGAGAAGAGAGGATTAGTTAATATTATAGGGATAGGTCTTAAATATATTTATGGCGTCATGGACGACGAAGACCGTCACGAAATATAAGACAAATTAGAAATAAACACAATCAATGCTCACAATGCAATTGAACAAATCAATGTTCAGAAAAACATTAATGAAAAATTTAACTACCAAATTAAAGCTATTAGTGAAATTACTAACAATCACTACAGGAAATTGTTTCAGAATATTAACGCAGTTAGTTTAGAATTAAAAAAAATAACAAAAGAACGATGGACAAACAAATTTCAATGTATATTGAGACTAATATCGTAAGAATAAAAGAGATCATAATGACGAGCCAAAATAACCCTTTAAGTAGAGATATTATTTCAGATGACAATAGTTTAAAGTTGAATATAACTTTCGAAAAAATGCGTAAGATCAAAATTGTAATTGTCACTCAAAATTAAAATATTGTGATTTTAGTAAAGATTCCTAGTTTTGCTAAAGATATTAATCAATCAATATACATTCAACCTATACCGAATAAACATAAATCAAGCAGAATTAAATATACAAGAAAAAGAAATTTTATGTCTAACTGATGTCACATATAAAACGACTTCCATAAAAAAAGAATTAGAAGAAAGACGAATGCATCGAATATATATTTAGGAGTCAAATTAAGATGAATTGTAAATATAAGTATACTAACCAATCAAAAGTAATAGAAATGAATACAAACCATATTTACGTATTCAATGCAAAAAATAAAACCATTTATCATAACTGCAAATCTAATATTTTTACTATTAACGGTAATTATTTAATACGATTTGAAAATTGTAATGTTCAAATTGATAACTTAGTCTATAGACATCGTAAGCCCCTTACAATGAAATTATTACCAAATCCAGTTAAAGTTATTAATATTACAATCACAAAGAATTTAAGTATGGAGGAAATACATTTTCAAAACTTTAAAAATATTCAGGGATTAACAGAACTCCGATATGAAGCAAAAAAAGTAAAATGATAAATTACAGCCTGATAACAATTGTCAGCCTTATAATAGTAATATCGGGTGATTTTTTAAGAGCTTGATAACTTTTTTTAAAAAAAAAACGCATAAAATTTGCAAAATCTCATCGGTTCTTTATTTGAAACGTTAGATTGGTTCATGACATTTACTTTTTGAAGATAATTTCATTTAAATGTTGACCGCGGCTGCGTCTTAGGTGGTCCATTCGGAAAGTCCAATTTTGGGCAACTTTTTCGAGCATTTCGGCCGGAATAGCCCGACTTTCTTCGGAAATGTTGTCTTCCAAAGCTGGAATAGTTGCTGGCTTATTTCTGTAGACTTTAGACTTGACGTAGCCCCACAAAAAATAGTCTAAAGGCGTTAAATCGCATGATCTTGGTGGCCAACTTACGGGTCCATTTCTTGAGATGAATTGTTCTCCGAAGTTTTCCCCTCAAATGGCCATAGAATCGCGAGCTGTGTGGCATGTAGCGCCATCTGTTGAAACCACATGTCAACCAAGTTCAGTTCTTCCATTTTATGGCAACAAAAAGTTTGTTAGCATCTTGGCTGACATGTGGAGCCTGTTCAACAAGATGGCGCTACATGCCACACAGCTCGCGATTCTATGGCCATTTTGAGGGAAAACTTCGGAGAACAATTCATCTCAAGAAATGGACCCGTAAGTTGGCCACCAAGATCATGCGATTTAACGCCTTTAGACTATTTTTTGTGGGGCTACGTCAAGTCTAAAGTCTACAGAAATAAGCCAGCAACTATTCCAGTTTGGAAGACAACATTTCCGAAGAAATTCGGGCTATTCCGGCCGAAATGTTCGAAAAAGTTGCCCAAAATTGGACTTTCCGAATGGACCACCTAAGACGCAGCCGCGGTCAACATTTAAATGAAATTATCTTCAAAAAGTAAATGTCATGAACCAATCTAACGTTTCAAATAAAGAACCGATGAGATTTTGCAAATTTTATGCGTTTTTTTTTTTAAAAAAGTTATCAAGCTCTTAAAAAATCACCCGATACTAATAATCTGTAAATACAAAAAAAAATAAGAGCACACAGGTTAAAATTAGCATTGAACAAATTCCAAAGCGACGCTTCAATTTAGAAGTGGGGGAGTTAATACCACCAGTTCATATTGCATGATCATATCTTTTATTTATCATAAATATGTAACATGACACTTACGACCCATATGGTCCGTATTGAAACAAACTTTGCTAACATGGTCCTCCTTAAGTGGTCCCAACATGTAATTCAGAGATTGTAAGATGAATCTTTCCACTTGTAACATATGGTCTATCTCAAGATATACTTCCTAGAATGTAAGATTAATATTTGTATCTAGGCTTAAACAAAATATTGTATTTAAGAAAACGTAATAATGAAAACGAGGCAGTTGCCCACGAAACCTTAACCGAATAATTAATTTGCACTCTGCCATTCACTGGCTCTTAGAGTATTCATTATCATTTCCATATTTGTAGCAATAGAATTTCTATGGCATATACATATATTATTTCTTTGGAACATTTTTTTGGAATAACAAGTGCCGGACGCATCTTTTCGCATCTCCGTTGTCACGGACAACCAATGGCCGAAACTAACGTTTTGTCAAAGAGTCAATGTGTCGAAACACTGACGCGACGACAAAGCGTCACAACATTGTTTTGTTGGTAGAAAAACGGAGCTGTGTCAAAAAATTCAAACGAAGGAACGCCGATTGCCACTGCTTCCCTTGCCGCTGTAACAGCTTCGCCTTCAAACGTGCGTAAATACGTATGTATGTATGTATACGTATGAGCGTGAATATATCGACGCAGATTTTTGCGAGTCACGGAAAAATATTTTAGAATTGACAAATAATATTAATCGACAACAGCTTTGTTGCCACTTTTTCACTTCTTTCTGTGAAGAAGCATTGGTTCAATTTATGATTTTTAGCTTTTGCCATCGTCTCGAAAAGACGCTTGTTGGCAAAGGCATGCTCAGGGAGATGTTACGGCGTCTGTTTTTATGAATGAAGCGAGGTCGCTTGTGGAATTTGCGCCTGCGTTGAGAATGAAAATGTTTTTTTTGTAAGATTTACTACATTTGTTCTTCGTCAGTTTGGTTGTCATATTGACTTGTGATGCTTATGCTGAGACGATTGTTGTTTTTGTAGAACAATGTTTAAATTTTTTGTTGGTGACATATTCATATGTGTACGCATATTTATGTTTGTATGCTTGTGCATTATTTGTTCGACAATGTATAATATATGTACATATAGGTATATATGAATGTATGAACATGCAGCTCAATGCGCGCACATGAAATAAGTAAGTATATTGATAAGTGATGAAATCATATTTGAATTTCTGAACGCGCACATGCGTACAAATACATTCATATGAACATGTGCAGATACACAAGATAGGATAGAAGATGTATGTATATGTATATTGTTGTGGTAAATTTAATTTCTATCAGTAAGAAAAATATTTATTACTATAGTATACGATGTTAAAAGGCACAAATTAAAAATAAATTCTGCCGAGATTCGAATCTGTGTACTCTTTGTGACTTTTCAAGCGCTTACCACCAACACCACCATTGGCACATGGGTTGCGTTGTTTGGTTATGCCTGAAAGAAATATACATACTATGGTTCAAATAATTTTGTTTAAGTATAGAAATATGTTTTTGTAGAACATTTGCTTTCGCAAACATACAGACAAATGCGCATCCGTATTTTGCTTCTAAAATACATGTAAATTTATTTAAATTTATTAAAAAAACTGAAATGAAAAATAAAAAGAAAATTCATTTTATTAGAAATATACATATATAAACTTATTAAGGGAATATAATTTTAATAAAACACGATTTTCAGAATTTGTCTACCAAAACAACAATTTCTCACACAACCTAATCAATAAAGTTTATGTCTTTTTCACCAGCTTTTTTCAAAACTTGGCTCACGAGTACTACGTAATAAATACTAAAACTAACTACCAATAACAAATACTAAATCTACTACTACAAACTATTTACAACTTAATTCTACCCTGAAAGAAATAAACAGAACATTATTACTGAAGAATCTGAAATTAAAAAGAGAGAAATGCGTTTTAGATATTTGACTAATGTACTTTTATTTCATATATTTCTTTTAACTTTTATAAAACGGAAGTTGCTAGAAAAATTAAATTTTTTCTTAATGGCAACTGAAGATTGCAGGCTTTTACCCAATTATTCCTAGCAACTTCCGTTTTTGGAAATTTGAAAAATTTTTCTCCACCGGCACAGTTGCTAACGCAGCAACTTTTTAATGGAGGTGCCGGTTCAAATAATTGGGTTGGGGCCTCATCTACAAATTGCAAATAAATATAAATAAAAAATATGTATAATACATATAAAATGTAAATATATATACATATATATATATGCAAGTACATTAACCCTCATCGAGACCCTCGGGTCTGGCCAGGCATATTTTGTTTTTAAATGTTATTTAAATATATTTAGAGTGTAGCAAACGACTTGCGCTTCCTGGTAGCTTCCTAGAATTTTATTGTCTATAGACTTCAGAAAAAAATTCAAGGATACCGTATCGAAAAGAACGAAAAAAGGATATTATAATATTACACCTTAGTGCACCAATGGTGCTTGGCTAGACCCCATATATTTTGTATGAAAATATATGAACTTTGGTATGTTTCTATCACTTCGCACGGTTGATTTATCTGTTTTCATGTTTGTTACATGTCCAAAATGGTTTGTATGTGTATCTAGGTCAAATACTTTAGCCGCTAGAGCGTTTTAAAGGTTAAGAAAAATGTGATTTTTCTCAAAATGTTACATTTTTTGTGAACGCTATTGCCACGCCCCTGGTAGGGATAGAGGGGAGGTTGAGGGCTTTTCTGAAAGCCTTAGGGGTGAACTAACTCGCAAAATGGTTTTGATCCCCCCGGCCCCATACACCCTCCCCCAAATGTAGTGAAACAAAAGGGGGGACATGGTGAAAATCCATTTTCGTCTATTGCCACGCCTCCGGTGGGGCCTTGGGGCAAATTATACGAAGGCTCTTTAAATTACCTAACCGGTGCAATTTAATTGACCCACCTAGGTCAAATACTTTAGCCGCTAGAGCGTTTTAAAAGGTTAAGAAAAAATGTAATTCTTCTCAAAATGTTACATTTTTTGTGAACGCTATTGCCACGCCAAGCGTGAACAAGGCAGTCAATTTGATTTCGACCAAATCGAGAGGTAAAAAATTCCAAAAATGTATCTATATTGTACACTAGCTGACCCCGCAGCCGTTATCCTGCGTGAAATTATGTGTTTTGAAATGAAAAGAAAGTTAAATTTATCATTTCATTTTTGTTGTTTTTCCAATGTAACGCAGCTTGATAAACAACATTTTTTGGTTTCTGTTCCGGTGTACAGAAAAGATGGTTTTCCAACTCGTGAGCACGCCACGGCCGTGTGAAAAACATAGCGATTCCAAATTTATGCCTCACACTATGCGACTATCTTTAGGTCCTGTTGATTGTCATCTCAAATGCAATTTTCACTGGAAACGAAATACGTTTGAACTGAAATTGGAAATCGTTAGAACTCAAAGGAATTCGTAGAATCAAGCATTTTGCCCCTTGTATTTGATAGGTGCGTCACTATCAGTCGGGTTCCATTACACAACTTCAGGGCATGATGATTGCGAAACATAATAACGACCGATCTTACTTTGAGACGCGAACGATGCAGTGGCATACCAAGCCTGTCCAAAGAATTTAGAAATACCACTTGATAATTCACGGCGTCGTCTTCATTGTCAAGATGATCGATCGATTTGTATGTTAAGTCGACAACATTGGTGTTTTTGGCAGGTAACATTGAGCGTGCACTTAAAGAATCGTAGTTACGATAATTTGTCCAATGTCCGAACACTCGTGATGAGTTCATCTTTCGTGAATTGATAAAGGGCAGATGGAATTGATATCGAACCACCGGAAGTATCAACCGAAATTGTACCATTTCCAATTTTTAGCGAAGGCGATCAAAAATGTCCTTTGAAACGTTAGATTGGTTCATGACATTTACTTTTTGAAGATAATTTCATTTAAATGTTGACTCATGTGGTTTCAACAAGATGGCGCTACATGCCACACAGCTCGCGATTTCTATGGCCATTTGAGGAAAACTTCGGAGAACAATTCATCTCAAGAAATGGACCCGTAAGTTGGCCACCAAGATCATGCGATTTAACGCCTTTAGACTATTTTTGTGGGGCTACGTCAAGTCTAAAGTCTACAGAAATAAGCCAGCAACTATTCCAGCTTTGGAAGACAACATTTCCGAAGAAATTCGGGCTATTCCGGCCGAAATGCTCGAAAAAGTTGCCCAAAATTGGACTTTCCGAATGGACCACCTAAGACGCAGCCGCGGTCAACATTTAAATGAAATTATCTTCAAAAAGTAAATGTCATGAACCAATCGCGTTTTTTTTTTTTTTTTAAAGTTATCAAGCTCTTAAAAAATCACCCGATAGCACCCAACAGCACCACATATACATACGTTGCTTCAAGATAAAGTCAATCAAACATTGTAACTGTTGTTTGAAAAGTCATGCTGTGACATTATGACGATCGCTTGCTGATTGATCGCGATCCATAATTCCGCAAGTTTGTCACCGTATCCTGGAAATACTTCTTGCCTTGCTTTGGGCTGTCATACGTTGATGACAAAAAGAACGCCGACCGATATTAGGGCGATCTATTCGTGGCTTCGTAACAAATTTCAATCTGCAATTGACCTCTTTGTGTGAAACACACGTAAAGTGTTCACTGAATAATTTTCAATAATTTTTCTTTTGAATAACCGGAATAAAAAGTAAGCGACCGAAATTGAACGATTCAAATAATTTACAAATCAAAATATTGAAAAACAAAACAAACAAAAATTGAAAAAAAAAATGTATGTAAAAAAGTTACTTTTTGGAATTATCCAATTTTCCGACTTTTCTTCATGAAAAGTATAAGGTATTTTTATTTTTAAACCTTCCTTGATCCCCAACGAACAACCTCTGCAAATTTCATAAAGATTGGTTTAGCCGTTCTCTTAGCGTTACTAACAATCAAACATTCATTTGTTTGTATGGGAAAAAGAAAAGGGCTGTTTTTAGGCGTTTTCCGGCAATTATTCGAATTTTTCTCTCCTTGAACTTCAACAAACATTTAAAAACAAAAATTATCAAATTTGGTTCAGTCGTATTAAAGTTATGAGCTAACATACGGTTTGGCGATTCATGCATTTTCATTAATGTTTAAAATGAAAAAAGTTGTTTTAGTGACATAACTACAATAGTTGGACATATGCTACCGCGGAGTTTTTTGTAGACATTATGATGTTCTTCAATGTTTTTGTACATTATTTTGTTCTATCGCTAATAGTTTCGGCAGCGCATTTGACGAAAGACATTTGTTGCGCCAAGCGACTTCTTTTGTAAATCTAAATCTAAACTAGCAAAATGAGACATAAAATTATTATTAGAACTTATGAAATTGAACTTATAAATATTGAATTGTACAAAATAGCATACTTACCTTAATAATACATTTATATAACCTTCATTTATTACTTACCTTAATTCTATTAAAATATTTAACGAAAGATAATTACTTAGCCCTTGTATTTACATTACCACTAGCTTAAGCCGTGAGTTTTTAAGATTTAGGCTAAGCAATTCCAAGAACGGAATAAATGAAGCATTGTATTAAAAAACGTGAAATCGAACGGACGTCTCCTTTTCATTTGTCGGAATCTTTTTCTCGTGACAGGCAATTAGGCTTTTAATTATTCGCGCATTCCCAGTTATATTTTTTCGCATCTCAAAACCGCTTGAGATTTTTCATGGCGCCCGGGCAGGGACTAAGTGCGTGAGCTTAGTATAACTTAACGATTTTCGTGCTTATTTAAGGAAAAAAAATCGTTTTTCGGTCTGCACGACCTTCTCGTAATAACTTTATTTAAAAACTGAACTTTACAATGTTCTTATTTTAAAAGCTTAGCTAAATGCACCGGGCAAAACATAATTAATTCCTCGAATTCGCAAATTTAGGTGGCGCGTGTGCTGACAGTGCATCTGGGCAGTGCTGTGGGAAACATTGTGTAACTTGAGTCCCATATCCGCTCTACCTGCATTAGTAAGTATTGCTGATGAATTATTTTATTATTTCGGCAATGTTAACATATGCCATGTTAACACTTCCCCTCTTAAAAACGTTCGTCCTCGAGCGTTGTCAAAAATAAGGTAAGTTGTTGAAATTCATGTATGTTGGCTGATCATTTGGGGAATCTTTGATTTGATTCATCCTGAGGTTTGTTGCCGGGATCTGATTAGCATCGCTATTGGATGAGATGATTATTTTATTTTGAGATTTCTTCCAAAATTTGCAAAAAATTATTGTGACGATGGAGGTAGCTGCAACTGCTCCAAGCGAAAGTGAACCGTTGGATATAGTTGCTGTGGAGTTCTTTCAAAGCTTCTAGTGAAAGTAATTCAATTCTGTTTTTCTCAATTCGGGCGGGTTGCAGGACTGCTGGGATAGCGGGAAGTGGAATTAAATCGAGGTTAATATAAGTTTGACCATTGATTTTCAGCGTTGAATTATGGAAATTGATGAGCTGCGTTCCTGACAAGTTTTTGATCGTTCCCTCAGCATCTAAGTGCCCTTGAAATCCATTAAGTAGTAAAATTCCGGTTTTTATTTCTTCAATTTGTGGAATGTGGTGCCCGTTACTTTTGGTGCAAGTTGAATTATGACTACTGATTATTCTAGGTATACAGGTGTTATTACTTATGTTAATTACTTGATTTTGTTTACAAATTTCAATTTTCTTAAAGCTATCGCAATTTTCTTTTATTCCATATATTTCTTTTTTTCCTTTTAAAAATTTTATTATATTCAATATTAATAATATATTTATCAGATTTAAGAACAGGTCTTAATATAATTTTTTGGAAATTTTCCTTAAGAGTTAGTGGTATTTTTACCAAGTAAAAAATTTTAATATTTTTGCTAACAATATTAGTATTCGATAATTCTAATGCCTCTTCCGCATTTTTATTTATTTATTTATTTATTTAGTAAAGTCTATGAACAATGATTCTTACAGACTAATGAAAAACTAGTATGCATATTAGAATTCTAAAATAATTAAATTACAATAACATGAGTAGATAACTTAAACTAAAAAACAGAATTGAGGGTGTTAATGAAGGATACCCTAGAGTGAGAAAAATCAAGTAGAACTTTCCCGGAAATCGAGTTAAACTCCCGCATAGCCCTCTTGAGGGGAGCACATTCAGCAAAATTAGTACTTTCCTTTTTGTAATAAAATGGCAAACTGAATCTGAGACAACGCTGGGGAGTATTGAAGTTAAGTTTCCCTAATAAGTAGGGACAGTCAATTTCTCCGTTAATTATATTGTAGACAAATGAAAGTGAGAGAACGGACCTTCGATTTTCCAGTGATTTAAGATGTATAAGCAATAAACGCGATGTATACGTTGGTGTTGGATCAACAAACTTTAAGGAGCGGAGAGCATATTTAAGAAAGATCTTTTGAACACGCTCGATCCTGTTAATTGACGATATGCAATATGGTCTCCAAATAAACACTGCATACTCCAAAATGGACCGCACAAAGCATGTGTACAGTAATTTTAATGTGTAGGGGTCGGAAAAATTTGTAGAATTTTGACGGGCAAAGCCAAGTACAGAAAAAGATTTTGAAGTTATATAGTTGATGTGATTACTGAAAGAAAATCTGTGGTCAAAGATTACCCCAAGATCTTTGATTTCAGTAACGCATTTTAGGACGCAATTAGAAATATTGTAGCTAGAAGATAAGATGTTGCGTCCCCTACCATAGGAGATCTGTGAGCATTTATCTACATTCAGAAAAAGTTTTGATTTCAGGCACCAATTATGAAAAGTATCAATATCACATTGAAGTTTGAGTACATCTTGTGTGTTATTGATTAATGCAAAAATTTTTAAGTCATCTGCATATAACAGAAAGTTGGCGAAAGAGAAGCAACAGGAGATGTCATTGATAAACAGCACAAAGAGAAGTGGACCCAAGACGCTTCCTTGTGGGACTCCCGAAGATGCAATGAATGAATCAGATGACACTCCATCGACAGTGACTACGCATCGTCTGTTTTGCAGATATGATTTAATTCACCTCAAGAAGGCCGAGTGAAATCCTAGAGATGATAATTTTTTAATTAGAATATTGTGTGATACTTTATCAAAGGCTTTAGAGAAATCTGTGTAGACACAATCTACCTGAAATCCAGCGGAAAATGCAGACATACAATAATCGCTAAAAACTGCTAAGTTTGACACAGTGGAGCGCCCAGGGACAAACCCATGTTGATTGACATTAATTATTGATTTTACTGCAAAAAATAATTTATTTTTAACAGAACACTCAAAAATTTTCGAATTAGTAGAAAGTTTAGAAATAGGCCTGTAATTGGAGACATCATCCTTTCTACCACCTTTATGAATAGGGGTAATGCGTGTCAATTTCCAGTAAGAAATAAAATCCCCGGTGGCGAGAGAGCTTATTGAAGATAAGCATGAGAGGATATAATAAGGCAGTACAATTTTTTATAAATACGGCCGGAAGCCCGTCCAAAATCCAGTTTGGACGAAGACTTAATGTCACAAATAGCCTTGGCAATATCGTCCAGTGAAAGACACAGTGAGCCAAAATTTATGGATGGAAGTTACCAGCTGAAAAAGTGGAACTAGTACCAGGATCATCTTGAACATAGTTCGATTTGAAAAATTCAGCGAACAAATTGGAGATTTCGACCGAGTGCATGCCGACTTATCACCCCAGCATAAAGCAGAGGGAATGGCCGAACACGCTCTTTTAGATTTTACAAAGTTCCAAAAGAACTTAGGGTTCGACTTAATTGTAGTCTCCGTATTATTAATAAACCTTTTGTAGAGGAACTTATCCAATTCTTTAAACAGTTTTGTGTAGTGCTGATATTGAACAAAGGAAACATGAGATTTAGTTGAAGAGAATTTTCTATAACATTTATTTCTAAGATTTTTTAGACGTTTAAGGTCCTTAGTGTACCAAGGCAACTTATATGGTTGTAAACGTTTGTGCGGGATATTATAATGACAAAATTCCTGGATAGATTTCTTAAAATTGCAGAAACTATTAGCTGTATCAAGTCCCGATAGTAAATCGTCCCATTTTATTTCAAAGAGCTGATTGTTGAGTCGTTCAAAGTCACAAAATGCAAAATTAAAACCAAGCCCATCAATTGGTTTAACAGGAGCGAAAAGATAAGTATTCACTTCAAACGCTAGCGGTGAATGATGGATGGTGGCTTGAGTAATTGAAGAGAATCCATCAAGAAACCTAAATTTTAAATTATCACTGAGAAAGACTAAGTCAAGAAACCGATCTAGACTATTTGAATATGAGTTGATTTGAATCAGATTGAGACCAAGCAATCTATCAATGAGAAATAACTCCTGTGAAGACGAAAAATTTGAAGGAATAAGAGCAGGACTATAGGAACAACCAGAGCAGACGATATTGCTTAGATTGAAGTCACCCAAAACACAAATATTATTATCTTTCACCTTGTTTAATACCAGCGAGGAAATATTATTTGCGTGGGACTTGTACAACTCTAGCGGACTATTAGGAGGGATGTATGAGACTGCAATGAACAGAGCATCATTGCCACAGATACATAGTTGGTCCAGGATAGAATCTTCATTCTCAAGCATAATTAAACGAGGAAGACATGTGCGATGAACTGCTAAGAGAACTCCAACATAGAAGATGCTCCCTATCAACATAAGCATGTTTAACAACAAAAGATATAATATCATCCTCCGTGACTGAGTTCTTAAAAGCAGATAAGTGAATCCATTTCTTGGGTATGACGACATCAAGATCAACATTGGCATTAACACCAACAACAGTTGAATTGGCTGGGGATTTTTTGTTCCTGGTATTCACTTTTAACTTCAAGTTTCTGTTAGCACTAACTGAAGTAGAAGCGTTGTTAACAGAATCATCAACGGCGACAGAGTGAGCAGCATTGACAGCGACAGGTTGGCGAGCTGGTTTAGCAGCAACTGTTGGATTGTTATTGGTTTTCGAGTGAGTGTTGATGTTCCTACCAACAGCGTCAGCATATGTATTGGCATTATTATTAACAGCAGCAATAGAGCGAGTGGAGCAAGCAGCAGACGGAGCAGCCGAGAGTGCTTTCGAAGTAGCGGGAGCAAGATGATCCATACCCACACTATCGGTGGGAGCAGAAAAAACAACTTTCGGCGACGGAGCATTTGTACCCGCAATAGTCGTAGAAGTAGAGATAGAGTTAGCAGTAGTTGAAGGTGCAGAGAGTGCCGTTATCAGCGGGAACAGCGGTGTTAGACGGAGCAGCGATTGTAGAGCAGTGGTCGGCATGAGAGGATCTGTCACTGAGTTGGTGAGCACGAAAAAAAAGTAGCTCAGTGAGAAATTGGAATGAAAATTAAGCATCTAATCTAAATAATTAATAGTATAATGAAAATTAACAAAATGTCTTTTAAGGATATATTCCCTATTATCTTTAAAAGACTTGGAACATAAAAGCCATTGCATGGCACCACAGGCATTTAGAATCATAAAATATTTCTTGCAGGGCATATTTGGTTTTGCGCTATAGTCTTGCGTGATGTTAATTCGTTGCTGGCTCGACAACGACTGAACGACAGAGCGTAAGCGTACGTGTGAAGTTAGTTTGCACAATTGTGCTAAGAAATGCCGACCACTGTTGTAGAGTCACTTGTAACAACAGCAGTCGCAGCTGTGAGGGTGGGGTTGGCAGCAGAGAAATTGCCATTATCGGACAATTTCTTATGCACAGTGCAGATCTCTGATTTGAGTTCGTTAAGCATAGCGATTAACAAATTACGATCATCACATAATTGCTGTATTAACGCGAGCGCCTTCGTTTGTTCACTTCTCAGTGAACTTACTTCTAATAAAAGAGAATTAAGCACTACATTTTCTTTATTATGCTTGTTATGCTCCAACAAAACTGCAGCTATTTCACTGTTCGATTGTTCCGCATTTTGTTGTTGGGAACTTAAATTATAAGTGCACTGAGCATTGCGCACTGACGGCGACGCAGGCGGCGAGCGAATGGAATTTCTCCGAACTACCGCGCACACTTTGCAGTAAAAAGCGTTTTTAGATTTCACCAAGAAATCTACATCAGCCTGTGATAAGTTCACGCACGATAAGTGAAATATTTGATTGCATTTTTAAATGGAATTTCATCATTCTCTACTTTTTCTAAAGCAATTTCAATTTCTTTTTTATTTAGCAATAATGTATTCAATATATCTTTTTTCGCCCATTGTATGGCGTATTTTACGTTAATCAATTCTTCTTTTATTAGTCTTATTCTATTTTGTAAATTAATAATTGTATCATTTTCTACATCCGAATCTTTTCTTATATTATTAAAAAGTTTATTTACTATTTTAGTTACTTTATTTAATTTTTCGTTAAAGATATCATTTATAATTACTTGTTTATTATTATTATTATTAATTTCATTTAGGTTACTGGATATTATTTCCAGATCTTCATGATCGGGGGATCCGGCGATTAATTTCCAAGCCGTTCCCAAAATATTTATTGATCTTCTAGATCTTTTTTCAACCGGCTTAATACATAGTTTCTAAGATTTGGAGGGATTGGATTAGTTCGTGCTCTAGGATAGGATATAGGATAGCGTCCTTAGGTATGTCTGAGTAAACGAATTTACCAATGTCCGTCAGAAATTGTTCGTATTTGTTAAGGTCTATTACGTGTATTAGTCTAAAGGCTCCGTTCTGAATTTCTGCTAGTCCGTCATTTATTGTAACTAATTGTGCGTTCGAGTAGTCGTAGATGTCCGTTATCGCAGTGGCATCGTAAATTAAAAGACATCTGAAAGAGAGAGGTTAATTTTGATTTTTAATATTACTTTTATGGACTATTTTTCCTGATTCTGTTAAAATTGTTGAATTTCAGTCTTCCTTTACTATTTCTTTTCTAAATTTTGGAGAGATTTTTGAAATTTAATCTTTTTGTTTATTTTC
The DNA here is from genome assembly GCF_016617805.1 of Bactrocera tryoni. NCBI lineage: Eukaryota > Metazoa > Arthropoda > Insecta > Diptera > Tephritidae > Bactrocera > Bactrocera tryoni. The sequence continues at coordinate 167,466 of NW_024395913.1, read as the reverse complement.
ACATAAATAATTTCTCCTGGGTGGTAAATTTTTATGGGATGTCGTTTTTTGTTATGATAAGAAAGGTCTTTTACTTGCTTGTTTTTTAATTCCGAGATATTTTCTTCTCTGCTTTTTCGAATTGATTTGGATCCGTGGAGACTCTTCTACCGAAAAATACCTCTATTGGTTTCTTTTTCGTGGTTGAGTGAACTGTATAATTGTATTCGTATACGGAATTGTCAAGGAGTTCGGCGAATGAATTGAAATTTCGTTCTGCTTTTAAACAACGCATTATTTCCGTGAGTGTCGAGTGAAAACGCTCTACTTGACCATTAACGGAACTTGCATAAGGCGGTGTTTTAAAAATTTTTATGTTAAGTGTGTCTTCTAATAAAAATTTGATAGTTCAGGTATCGATATGTAAAATTTGTCCTGGATACTGGGGTATAGGCGTTTCACCTAATTCTGGTTTGCTAGGATGACGATCGTACTTATTTTCTTTACATACTGAACACTGTTGAATTATGTTATTTATTTTTTTCGTCATTGATGGGAAGTAGAAATTTTCGATGATTTGAATTTTATTTTCTCGACCGTTTCTATGTGCTCTTTTATAGGTTTTGATTATGATTTCTTCCTGTTCTTGTTCGTTTGTCACGTCCTGAACTTGGAGCTGTGTGAATCGGATTTTGTAATTGCTAAAGTGTATTGGGTATATTTCTTGAATTTTCCCCATGATGCGTTCATCTGTTTTTATACAGTTAACTACAGAGGGATTAAGGTATCTTTTGAGGCGGTTTATTAGTATTTCTGAATCGTATCCTGGTTCTTCTAAAATGTGTCTGTGGTACGTAGGGAATACTATTTTAAACTGGTAGGTTGAAGTCGTACCTATGTTTAAAAATAGTTGGTTTTTAAAAACGTTTATAGGAGTTTCTACATGAGAAATTAAATTGTCAGAAGAACTCTCGTCGCTGTGTTGGGTTATGGATAAGGAGTTTATTGGTTCGGGTGGTGGCATTCTTGATAGAGCGTCGGCGACAACGTTAGTTGTACCTGGTTTGTAGTGGAGTTCATGATTATATTCCTCTAGAATGGATTTCCAGCGTTTCATCTTCGCATTATTGTTTTTGTTACTAAGTGCCTGCGTTAAAGGCTGATGATCTGTAAATATCTTCACTTTGGCTGAGCCATAAAGGTAGTTTCTAAAATTGTTCAAGGCCCATATTATGGCCAGAAATTCCTTTTCATTTGTAGCGTATGATTCTTCTGTTTTATTGAGAGTTCTGGAAATGAAGGCAACAGGTTTTTTACCCTGTGAAAGGACTGCACCGATGGCATAATTTGAAGCATAGGTAGTCAAATGGAATTCCTTACTGAAGTCAGGGTATGAGAGTACAACATCATCGGGCATAAGGGATTTTTTAATTTTGTTGCAGGCATCTTTTGCTTCATCATCCAATTCAATTTTTATTTTAGCGGATTTGTTTTTAGCTATACGTCCCTCTTCCCCTCTTAAGAGTAACGTTAAAGGTTTGGCCAACTTGGCGTAATCCTTTATAAAGCGGCGGTAATAGCCGGAAAGACCTAAAAATGAGCGGAGTTGCTTGATGGTTTCGGGGTAAGGTATTTTAGCTATCGCTTCCACCTTTGCAGGGTTTTTTGTTATTCCCTTTGATGAGATAATAAAACCTAAGAATTCGACTGAGTCCTTAAAAAAATGGCATTTGTCCAACTGTATCTTCATGTTGGCTTCTTCAAGAGTTTTAAAAATTTGTTGCAGATGGATTGCGTGCTCCTGTTCGGAGTTGCTGATTACGACTATGTCGTCAATATACACGTAGCATATCTTGCCAACATGATGACGAAGGATGTCATCTAGAGCGCGTTGGAATATTGAAGGGGCATTTTTGAGTCCGAATGGTAATCTCGTAAATTCGTATTTACCATTATTTATTGAGAAGGCGGTCTTCTCAGTATCGGATTCCTTAAGTGGGTTTTGGTGAAATCCGCTTTTTCAATCTAACACGGAAAAGTATTTGTTGTGTCCAAGTTGAGACAGTACTTCGTTACTTTGGGGTATTGTGTAGCGATCTGCTACAGTAATTGCGTTAAGCTTGTGGTAATCGAATACGATTCTATAATGTTTATTGCCTTGGGAGTCGGGTTTTTTTGCTACAACCCAAACGGGTGAGTTATACGGTGACCTTCATGGCCGAATAATACCATCATCTAACATTTTCTTAATTTGAGATTCTACTTCGCTTTTTAACGCCATTGGATAGGGATAATATCTTGTATATACTGGGGTGTCCTTATTTGTTCTAATTTCGCCTATGACTTTTGTAGTATAAGTGAGTCTATCGTTAGGTTCTGCAAAGAGTTGTGAAAATTTTTCCACTAAGTTATTGATTTTGGTCTGTTGATTTGGTGTCATGTGATCCTTTTCGATATTAATTGCGTTTACTGACTTTGATACAAGCTGATTGATCTTTACTGTAGTATTACCTTTTATTACCATTCGATTTCCTTTGACATGAATAACAGCTTCGAGATCTTTAAGACTGTCATTTCCGAGGATACCATGAAATGAGCTCAATGATGGAAGAAGGTAAAATTTCAATTTGGTGTCTGCGTTAAAAAGATTTATAAAAGTGTGTTCCTTTATTTCAATGTCTCCTGCTATTGATTTGGCGAAGAAATTTGTTTCATTTTTAATAGGATTGGGCACGATAGAAGGTTGTATGTAATTTTTCGTTGATCCAGTATCTATTAGAAATTTCACTATATTTCCACTCTTCAACCTGCATTTGAAGTAAGGCAGCGAAGAGTGATTCATTCTAAAAATGTAAATCTGTGAGTGTCAATATAGTTGTCGTCCTGTCTTCTCTCATCATAATAGTCAACGTCATTATCTGTGTGTTGGTCAGTTGGCGTCTGAGGATATTCCTCTTGATTTCGGCTTTGCACGGGGTCTGAATTTATGTGGTAATTCCGCTGTATTTTGTTTGGTACTGGCGGGTTACCAGTCGGAGGTCTTTTGTTGGTCGGGTCAACGGGACGTGGTCTATTCATGTAATTGATATTTCTGGTACGCTGCGATGGATCAACATCCATCGGTTCTGGTCGCGGTAAGGGTTTTTGTAAAGGTCACGGTGGTGAATTGTTCGGTTGTTGCGTATATGGTGTTAGCTTTTGCTGGTCTTAATACTTCGGTTGTGGCGTTCTATAGGGCATGGTTGGATTGGGAATGTATGCCAATTCTGGGTAGAATTCGCTGTTAATCCTTCTGGGGGGAAGGGGTGGACGAATGTCCTGGCCTTTTCTCGCTTGGGTATTGCTGTTTAAGGCGTAGAGTGAACGGTTGTTCTGATTCTCTAGTTTTAAACATAAATGGAGAGCCTGGGGGAGATCCGCTGGCTCCTTCATGCTAAGTAGTCTGGGTAAGTCTCCTCTTAACCCTCGAATGAAGGTATCAAGGGCTTTATCCCTATATGTGCGCGTTAACAAATGTACGGCTTCGGCGCCGGCTTCCATGCATCCTAATTTGTTAAGGATCAGAGAAAGGTGAGAGTACACTCGCTGGTAGAATTCCTGGATTGTGAGGTTACCCTGCACAAGTGAAGTCATTTGGTACTCCAGTGTACCCAAATCGCGCTTATCTGCGTAGTGAAGCGTCAGACATCTGGTGATGGCCTTCCAGTCGAGCGGAGTATTGTATGACTCCAAAGCAATGTTAGCATTGCCTACAACCTTATTGCGAATGACATTGAGGATCCCATAATATTTGGGGGTTCCTCTTTGTGGTTCGTAGATCTGGAGGATCCGATCTACGCTCTTCTTCCAGGAGTTGAACTCCCCTGGGCTTCCCGAGAATTCCCGGAGACATCTCACTACGTCCGGTATCTTATCTAATTCGCTAACGTTATTTGCGAAGTTAGAGTCAATTGAAATATCGGAAAAATCCGAGAAATTCGCATTTGGATTGAGGGCGGCTTGAACTAAGTTTCGCCCTTCTTGTTTAAAAATGTTAATTAGGAGCTGGTTGAGGAGGGAGTGTGCTGAGCACGGGTGGTCGGACGAGGTTTGAAGGTTTAGCCATATTTCTTAAATATGTTTAAAAGTTTGACTTGAATTTTGACTGATCTTACGAATGTAATTTGTTTTATTTTTATTTATTTTAGTTACTCCTTCTAGGAAGGAGGGCTTTTCTATCCTGGAGGGTCCCGTAGGATTCGCAGGATTAAGCAAATATTATTTTTGATGTGAATTAAGTTATCGGCTGTACGAGCCCTTATTTATGAATAGGATTATTATTTCTTTTATTACTCCTTCTGGGAAGGAGGGCTTTTCTATTCTGGAGGGTCCCTGGTGTTGGGAATCGCAGAATTAAGCTATATTATATGGTTTGGTTTTAGTAAGTTATTGGCTGTACAAGCCTTTGTTTAGTTATATACGTATTTATGTATATTAAAACTAGGATGTCTAAAACTAATTAGTTGTATATATTTAAGTTTAAGTTCTCTTTTTTTTTAAAACTGACCCTGGAATTTTTTATACGCATTTAAACGTTCTTTTCCAATTTAAAAAATTTTTTTTTTGTTTTAAATTAATTTTCTTCCTTTAAATTTCACTTGTTACCTTCGTTTTACAATTCCAATTCAAATAATTTTTGAGATAGTTTTGCTAAAAATATTTTTTCTTCCACTTTCAACAAAAGCTTGTTAATTTCTATTTAGTTTCACTTTTTTAATTCATTTTCAATATTCACTATTTTTGTTTTTTTTTTTTTAAATTCACTTATCTTAATTATAATAGATGACTTACATTAGAATTCTTAATTCTGTTTGTTTCCTACTGAGGGGCCCTTTCCTGCACACTTTTTGTCCTGGGATGGTGACTCTGGTCACCGGGTTCTGGGGCCTAGTGCTGATGTTCCTTCGTCCTGGCGTTTGTTGGGACGTTATGGACCTGAATCCCGTGGTGAGTCGGTTTCCTTGTAGACTTTTATTTTTAAGTCCTTCTTGGTTCACGGTTAGGACTTTACCGTGTCCTTTTTTCCTGCACTTCACTCACGATTTACTACTAGGCCCCACGTTGGGCGCCACTTAACGATTTTCCTGCTTGTATAAGGAAAAAAAATCGTTTTTCGGTCTGCACGACCTTCTCGTAATAACTTTATTTAAAAACTGAACTTTACAATGTTCTTAATCTAAAAGCTTAGCTAAATGCACCGGGCAAAACATAATTAATTCCACGAATTCGCAAATTTAGGTGGCGCGTGTGCTGAGAGTGCATCTGGGCAGTGCTGTGGGAAACATTGTGTAACTTGAGTCCCATATCCGCTCTACCTGCATTAGTAAGTATTGCTGATGAATTATTTTATTATTTCGGCAATGTTAACATATGCCATGTTAACATATATATTTCATTACTTTCGTTTTCGTTTATTAAATAATTTCGTGCTAATTGCCTGTCAATTCGTTCGGTTTCGGCATTTCGTGAAAGTGAGGTGGAAATAAATTAAACATAAAAAAAAGAAAACAACACCTAAAACAAATATATATTATAAAGAAATCAAAAACATACCAAAAGAAAAATACAAATACATACATATAATTGGTACATATACTAAAAGTGGTCAAATGCAGTGATACCTGAAACACAAAAGAGGAAAAATAATTATAAAACATAAAACACATAATTAAAGTGATAACAAAAAGAAAAAGTGGCGTGAAAAGTATTAAATACTTATATACATACATACACAAAAAAGGCTAAGTGACAAGCATAATTTACATACATACATCTATACGTAACGTGGGGTGTGAAAGTACAGTGAGTTCCATAATAATCGTGCAAAAGTGTTGGAAATAATCTCGGCCAAACGTTACAATTGAACAATAATAATTATATTGTTTAAAAGTGACGTATGAAAAAAACGTTAAAATTAAAACTGTGAAGTGCCGCTAGAAACTTCCGCTACAAACCTGCCGTTTCTTGTGCCGGAATAGTGAAGTACCACTATTACTTACCGCTTCCAGTGCCGCTACCAAACCCCGTAACTATACGAGTATAGCGCCGCTAAGTGTCCAATTTTGCTACGTCAACTCCACCACATCGCTGCCATCACTAAGCTGCTGCCAGCAATCGCTGCTGCCATCAATCGCTGCTACCATCATTCGCTGCTGCCATCACTCGCTGCTGCCATCAATCGCTGCTGCCATCAATCTCTGCTGCCATCAAGCCACTGCTGCAATCAAGTCGCTGTTTCCATCAAGCCGCTGCTGCCGCTGCCGTCGTGGGAATGAGCTGCCGCTGCATCCTGTGCCAAAGGGACGCAAGCGCCGGCAAACAGCCGACGCACCAGGTAACGAGTGCGAATTACTGAAAGCAGTGCAATAAAAAAAAAAACAAACTACAACAAATCAAGTGCACTTTCAGTTTTTGGCTCTCCCTTTTCACTTTATACCATATTGACTATATGGTATTGGATTGTATTTATTATACATACATACATATATATCTATGTACCTCAGTACATGCTCATACGTACATACATATACGAATTCAAGGTGAATAAGGGATTTTGGGATTTTGCCGTAATTATTTTGAAATAAAGGTGAAAAAATTATTAATTGCAAAATTAAATTATCTCGTTTTTCGCAATTTTTTTTCGATCCGCGTTTGCAATTATCGGTCGCTTTTTCGCAATTTTTGTCGATTTTCGTTCGGATGTTTTTCGATTAAATTACTTTTTTGTGCTATTGCTCGTTTTGCGCATTTATTGGTTTGGCTTTCGCATACTTAGGAATCGATATTATCTTTTTTTTCGTTTTCGTAACCGATTCCAAATATATTTGTTGCCAGCCTTTATTGCTATTGGTTTGGCTTTCGTGTATTTGGGAATCGACATTTATTTTTTCGCTTTCATTATCGATTCTTGATATATCTGTTGATCGACTTAAAGTCGTTAAAGCGTCAAAGGACGGTGGCGAAAAATAGTATTTTAATCGACGATACCAGCAGCTATCAGCGGAAGGAGCATCACACTCTAGGACGAAATCCATACCTACAAGCCATGCGAGTCATGGGAAACAACAACACATGGACAGGATCAAATAGGCGCTAGTTGCAGCAAATACGAGGCAGTCTCTTTGTCAACAGTTCAAATCGAGGGATCACCATCTAATTGCCTGCCCCAATTTCAAGGCGCTTCCGGTGCAGCAGAGGTTCGAGTTCGTGAAATCGGTGCCCTTATGCATAAATTGTTTGCGTAAGGGGACACGGTCTCTAAGTGCAGAGCGGATCGATGTCGTGTGTGCAATCGATCGCATCACACACTGCTGCACCAGTATCCAGTCTCCTTCCCCGCTGCACCTCATCCGTAACCATCCACCACACATCCCATGCATACAACGAGTATGCCGGATCGGGTATTATTGGCAACAGCAGTAATTTTAGTAAGGACCAGCTGTGGAGATTACCTGCCTGCGAGAGCTTTGCTGGACTCAGGCTCCCAGGTCAACTTTATGACGGAGGACCTGGCGCAGAAGTTGCGGTTTCGACGTCAGCACAAAACATTAAGCGTGATAGGAATCGGCAATTCTAATACAAAAGTGGGGTCAAAACTAAGCGCGTTTGTCAAGTCGCGTTTAAATAATTATGAATTTTCGGCGGAATTCTGGGTAATGCGATGCATTTCGGCAAATCATCCAGACCATAACATCAATGTTAATGGCTGGAAAATTTCGCACAATATTGAATTGGCTGACCCAGAATTCCACAAATCTAAAAAAGTGGATATCCTATTGGGTGCTGAAACATTTTTCGATCTTTTAGCTGTTGGTCAAATTAAAAATGGTCCTAACCAACCAACTCTTCAGAAAACCCTTTTAGGATGGATTGTATCTGGCAAATACGCCAATAATATAAGTTCTCCTCCCAGATTACATAGCACATTATGCCAAGCTGAAGAAGACTTTACGTCAATAGATTCAGTAGTCCAAAAATTTTGGGCTCTTGAAGAATTACCTTCAGAATCAAATGGCATCAAATTCACACCAGAGCAACAAGAGTGTGAAAATTTTTTCGTAAATACAACTCAAGTATTGCCTTCAGGACGGCTTCAAGTAAGAATGCCCTTTAAAGCTGACCGTAAGTTACTCGGTCACTCCTTTGAAACCGCAGTTCGGCGGTTTCAGGCCCTGGAGAGAAGGACATTTAAAAATCCAGAACTTCGTAAAATGTATCTGGACTTTATGAATGAATATAGAGCATTGGGTCACATGAGCATCTCAAAAGCGCTTTAGATTTTTCAACATTTTAAGACTCATTTTTCTAAACCTTCGGTTACATTGTTCAAATTTTACCAAGGATCCCTAATTTTTTTCAAAATGAAGTGTAGCCTATGTCAAATTGGAAGAATGTAGCATTATATTGGTGAAAGAATTTTTTAAATCGGCCCAGTACTTTTTGAGCCTATTCATTACAAACATACAAAAATAGGTACAAATCTATCCTCTTTATAATATTAGTATAGATATATGAGCGTAAATACAAGATAAAAAAGAACTGCATCTACCCAGATGCAATGTTGGTACTGTTTTTGCCTTTTTTTCAAAATTTTTCTCACAAATGAATGAGTTGGTGGCTGGAAAGTGGTCACTGGGAGAAATTTTTAAGTTCTCCTTCCACTTTTCAGCCAGCTCCCATTCATTTGGGGAACTAAATAGGCGTAGTACCTCACCGCTGGTACTTTCACACCCGCGTACGCGACACTTACGAATTTTCGGCATTTTTCGGCACTTTTTAAAATTACTATTGATTAATCACGTCTGAACCGCACAAAATCACAAACTTTATGAAAATTGGCGCCGTTACTGACACTTCAATTTAATGTAAAATACATAATATATTTGATTTTGGCGCAATTATCGACACTTGTCAATTTGGCCAATATTTATATTAGTAGGAGAAAGAAGAATGGTTACTTTCATTTGAGTGTAAGGCTCAATACTTATTTACATATGATATATACAAAGAACATATAAGAAGAAGATTTTTACAGGTTCCCTGGTATGTGATATGTAAATATTTATTTGATTTTGGCGCAATTATTGACACTTGTCTTAACGCTGGTCGAGACAAACCATTTTGCGAGTTAGTTAGCTCCTGGGGCTTTCAGAAAAGCCCTCAACCTCCCTCCTATCCCTACCAGGGACGTGGCAATAGCGTTCACAAAAAATGTAACATTTTGAGAAAAATTACATTTTTCTTAACCTTTAAAACGCTCTAGCGGCTAAAGTATTTAACCTTTTTTTTGCGCAATTATCGACACTTGTCAATTTGGCCAATATTTATATTAGTAGGAGAAAGAAGAATGGTTACTTTCATTTGAGTGTAAGGCTCAATACTTATTTACATATGATATATACAAAGAACATATAAGAAGAAGATTTTTACAGGTTCCCTGGTATGTGATATGTAAATATTTATTTGATTTTGGCGCAATTATTGACACTTGTCTTAACGCTGGTCGAGACAAACCATTTTGCGAGTTAGTTAGCTCCTGGGGCTTTCAGAAAAGCCCTCAACCTCCCTCCTATCCCTACCAGGGACGTGGCAATAGCGTTCACAAAAAATGTAACATTTTGAGAAAAATTACATTTTTCTTAACCTTTAAAACGCTCTAGCGGCTAAAGTATTTAACCTTTAAAACGCTCTAGCGGCTAAAGTATTTAACCTAGATAAACACACAAACCATTTTGGACATGTAACGAACATGAAAACAGATAAATCAACCGTGCGAAGTGATAGAAAACTACCAAAGTTCATATATTTTTATACAAAATATATGGGGTCTAGTCAAGCACCATTGGTGCACTAAGGTGTAATATTATATTATCCTTTTTTCGTCCTTTTCGATACGATATCATTGAATTTTTTTCCTGAATTCTATAGACAATAAAACTCTAGGAAGCTACCTGGAAGCGCAAGTCGTTTGCTACACTCTAAATATATTTTAATAACATTTAAAAACAAAATATGCCTGGCCAGACCCGAGGGTCTCGATGAGGGTTAATATACAAAATTGGGCCAAAACGGAAGAATGAAATACATAATTACTTTTACATGCCAATATGGAAATGCCGACGACAAAACGCAAAGGCATACATTGCACATACATACAAGCGATTTCTTGGTTGAAAGCAAAATTGAAGCATGAGAAATAGAAATGCCGACGGCAAAACGAAATTCCTGATTGAAAGCTAACATGAATCATGAAAATATCATCATAATGTTTAGGTAAATCTTTTATTTATTTAAAATGGCTTATTATAAAATGAGATTAAATTAACATAAAATAATTTGAAAAATAATAAATAAAAAATAAAAAAAAGTTCTACATTCATATTTCCATACAAAATGGAAAATATTTCCTATGGAATATCAAAGAAATTATTTTTCTTCATTATTCTCTGTTTGGGAGTATCATCATGGGCATGCATACGTATGTATGTATGTATATTTATGTCTCTTCATATTCTTGGGTATGTGAGACAAAGAACATAAAAAAATGTCTTTATCTTCTCTGTGTGAGAGGTGTGTTTTGTACACATTTTTCGCTGTTAAAAATGGAATAAAATATAAACAATCAAAACGAAATTCTTCGTTGGGAGTGTAACCATCAAACACAGATTTTTTTTTACATAATTTTAGCACTGGGCAGACCGCTTTAAAACATATTAAACAAACATTTGTTTTTACAAAATTTTAGCACTGCGCAGGCCGCTTTCAACATATAAAACAGACATTTGCCTTACATAATTTTAGCACTGCGCAGGCTGCTTTAACCCTAGAACACACACCCGGGTACAAATGTATCCACTTTCAACTTTGAAGTGTTGTAACTTTTGAACCGCTATACCTCTATACCGCTAGGAAGATTATTTAGTTTTGAGTTCAAATTCAAATTTTGAACCAGATCGGACCATTGGTTCAGGAGCTACCGCCTGTCAAACACATTATATACGTAAACACACACCCGGAATACGTTTGTACCCCAATAGTAAAAATCCTCATAATAATCAAAAAAAAAACATTTTTTAAATTATTTTTTTATTTGAAAAATTAAAAATATTAATTTCACACATTATATTATTGACTTTTATTATAAAAATTATAAAAATGCATCTTATATCTAAGGAAAATCATGGCAAATAGAGCAATTTGTTGATGTGACCGAATGTTCAAGACACACTGGCTTCTTACATTTGGCGCACAGCTTTCTGGGTTTTCTACGGCGTTTTTCCTCTTGTGTGTATCATAAATAGCAAGATCCGGACACAGGTTTTGGCGTGCGCGAGTTACATCTCAGGTTACGTCTGTGCACCACATCGCATGATCAGCCAGTACGTGACCAAAACAGCAGAGTCAGCATATTTGGAATCTGTTGGAATGTGCGGTACACCCATACATTCGGACAGACTCGAGTTGCTGATCTGATGGCAGAGTGAGACTGATGCTCACTACCGAACAGTAAACAACGTTTTTTAATCTATAACTGGCGCAGTCGAACGGAACGGTTCTACATTCTCTCTCAGCTATGCTCAGCTAGCAAAGAAAAGCTAAATAAAAGCTAAATAAATTATTACTAAACAAAAGTACTGTTATTAAAAGAAAAGTGGCAAAGATACAGCTAATCATATAAATCCCAAAGCAGAACAAAATAATACATTTGAGTTGGAAAATTATAGCAAAAGCAAAAAAAAATTCAAAAAGTGAAAGAATTTTTGAAAAGTACAAAACAAAAATTATTTTGAGAAAAAATAAAGAAAACTGTTGAAAACCCTAAAAGTGAGCTCTAAAATATTCCATTGGATTACTGCATTGGGATTGCCTTTAATACAAAAACAACTGCAGCAACAGCGGAGACAGCAGCAGCAACTATAGTGCAGAAAAGTATTAAATATGCTACAACAGATAAAGAATATGTCAAGTCAGCACAACGTCTCCAGACAAGTGGTGGAGCTGACCGGAAACGAAGGCGGCGACGAAAACCACGAGAAGGATGGTGAACGAAATTCAAGCTATTCACAGCGGCAAAGGGAAAGTGAAATATTTATGATCAACAGGGAGAAGAGAAGTTTCCAGCAACAATAACAGTAACAACAGCAACAACAAAACAACAACAACAGCAAGGTAAAATAATATTCAACTAATAATTTAGTAATTTAAGTAGTAGTTTTATTTGAAGCCATTACTTTCTTTGTAAAAAAAAAAAAACACAAAAAGTCAACGCAGAAATTATACTCACTAAATGTTTCAATCAATTCAAAAACAATACCGTTAGAAAAAGAAACGAACAAACGAGAAAAGAAACAAACCAACAGAGTTGCAATTGTTTTATAATTTTTGTTGCAAAAAAAATAAAAAAAAATAATAATAATGATAAAAATAAACAAGTAAGGAAGGGGCAAGTTCGGGTGTCACCGAACATTTTATACTCTCGCACGATAAAGTGATAATCGAGATTTCATTATCTGTCATTTACATATTTTTCAAATACCGTATTTGTGTAAAGTTTTATTCCGCTATCATCATTGGTTCCTAATGTATATATTATACAGAGAAGGCATCAGATGGAATTCAAAATAGCGTTATATTGGAAGAAGGCGTGGTTGTGAAGCGATTTCACCCATATTTCGTACATGTCATCAGGGTGTTTAGAAAATATTATACACCGAATTTCATTGAAATCGGTTTAGCAGTTCCTGGGATATGGTTTTTGGTCCATAACTGGGTGAGGCCACGCCCATTTTCAATTTAAAAACAAAGCCTGGGTGCAGCTTCCTTCTGCCATTTCTTCCACAAAACTTAGTGTTTCTGACGTTTCTCGTTTGTCGGTTAACGCACTTTTAGTGATTTTCAACATAACCTTTGTATGGGAGGTGGGCGTGGTTATTATCCGATTTCTTCCATTATTGAACTGTATATGGAAATGCTTGAAGGAAAGGACTCAATAGAGTTTGGTTGACATAGCTATAGTAGTTTCCGATATATGTACAAAAAACTTAGTAGGGGGCGGGGCCACTCCCACTTTTCCAAAAAAATTACGTCCAAATATGTCTCTCCGTAATGCGATCCTTTGTGCCAAATTTCACATTCATATCTTTATTTATGGCTTAGTTATGACACTTTATAGGTTTTCGGTTTCCGCCATTTTGTGGGCGTGGCAGTGGGCCGATTTTGCCCATCTTCGAACTTAACCTTCTTATGGAGCCAAGGAATACGTGTACCAGGTTTCATCATGATATCTCAATTTTTACTCAAGTTACAGCATGCACGAACGGACGGACGGACAGACGGACGGACGGACAGACAGACATCCGGATTTCAACTCTACTCGTCACCCTGATCACTTTGGTATATATAACCCTATATCTGACTCTTTTAGTTTTAGGACTTACAAACAACCGTTATGTGAACAAAACTATAATACTCTCCTTAGCAACTTTGTTGCGAGAGTATAAAAATATGGCAGAGCAAATAGAAATGCTAACTCGATGCTTGGCGTCGTTAACACAGATAGCTGCACAAAATGCAGCAATAAATCAACTTACAATTAGGCAAAGAGTCGAAAGAAACTTAAGATATGTATCTCCTTTGGAAGGAATTGTAATAATATTAACATTTGTTGAGAAAAAATTTTATGCTTTGGTCGCCTCAGGTTCAACCATAAGTATAATGAAAATATTTAGTTATATGATTTGTTAATAGGAAATGACTTCCTTTTTAAAAAACGTTAAAACCATTGATATCGAAAAAATGACAATAATTTTGAAAAATGGTGTGAATCTTCCATTCTATATGAAAACTATGCAAGAGCAAGTTTAGTCATTAGAAATAAGTGAAGTAAAGAACATCAACCTTGATCATTTAAAATCAAATGAGAAAAAGGAAATCGAAAAATTATTAAAGCATTTTAATATCGAAAAAGTGACAATAATTTTGAAAAATGGTGTGAATCTTCCATTCTATATGAAAACTATGCAAGAGCAAGTTTAGTCATTAGAAATAAGTGAAGTAAAGAACATCAACCTTGATCATTTAAAATCAAATGAGAAAAAGGAAATCGAAAAATTATTAAAGCATTTCAATAAACTTATCTAATTAGAAAAGTCACAGTAGATATAGCTCACCTATTCTAATAATACCGAAAAAGATAGATAATTCAGGAATACAAAAATTCAGGCTAGTAGTTGATTATAGGAGGTTAAACCAATTGACTGTAGACGATAAGTATCCTCTACCGAATATCGAAGGAATCTTAGATAAATTGGGCAAAGCACAGTACTTTAGCACCATAGATCTAGCAAAAGGTTACCATCAGATTTTAATGGCAGAAAGGGACATCCAGAAAACAGCTTTTGTCATTCCGGCTGGACTATATGAATACGTCCGAATGCCTTTCTGGTTGAAAAATGCCCCAGCTACTTTTCAGAGATTTATGAATGATAGAGCAGAACAATTAATAAAATATTTAAATGCCGAAAATGTAGAAGTCCATCATACAAGACCAAATAGCCATACAGGAAATGCAGACATTGAGAGGCTACACTCAACCTAGTTAGAAAAACTAACAGGAATTGAGGATCCAAGTCTCTCAACAGAAATGAGGATACAGATGGTTATAGGTAACTATAATGATCGCTATCACTCAACCATAAAATGTACACCCAATAACGCAAGAAATAATAATGATCCAACCATTTTAAAAAATGCAATAGACCAGAAAAAACAACTCACCATACACAATAGAAATAGGTACAGAGAAGACTATATAGAACTGAGATCGACCGGACCGATAAAAAATTGCAAAAGAGTACGGCATAAAGATCAACCGTATTACCGAATTAATCCACTACAGAATGTTCATCCGACTAATATAAAAAGACCAATGAAATTGGCAAATATTGAAAACCCAAACGAGAGGGATGAAGATACATTTAGCTTAAGGGCATTTAATGGGGATAATAACACATTAAAAAAAATAAATAAATAAAAAAAACAAGTAAGGAAGGGCTAAGTTCGGGTGTCCCCGAACATTTTATACTCTCGCATGATAAAGTGATAATCGAGATTTCATTATACGTCATTTACATATTTTTCAAATACCGTATTTTTGTAAAGTTTTATTCCGCTATCATCATTGGTTCCTAATGTATATATTATACAGAGAAGGCATCAGATGGAATTCAAAATAGCGTTATATTGGAAGAAGACGTGGTTGTGAACCGATTTCACCCATATTTCGCACATGTCATCAGGGTGTTAAGAAAATATTATATACCGAATTTCATTGAAATCGGTTGAGTAGTTCCTGAGATATGGTTTTTGGTCCATAAGTGGGCGAGGCCACGCCCATTTTCAATTTTAAAAAAAAAAGCCTGGGTGCAGCTTCTTTCTGCAATTTCTTCCGTAAAATTTAGTGTTTCTGACGTTTTTTGTTAGTCCGTTAACGCACTTTAAGTGATTTTCAACATAACCTTTGTATGGGAGGTGGGCGTGGTTTTTTTCCGATTCCTTCCATTTTTGCACTGTATATGGAAATGCCTTCAAAAAACGATTCTGTAGAGTTTGGTTGACATAGCTATAGTAGTTTCCGAGATACGTACAAAAAACTTAGTAGAGGGCGGGGCCACGCCCACTTTTCCAAAAAAAATACGTCCAAATATGCCCATCTCTAATGCGATCCCTTGTGCCAAATTTCACTTTAATATCTTTAGTTATGGCTTAGTTATGACACTTTATAGGTTTTCGGTTTCCGCCATTTTGTGGGCGTGGCAGTGGGCCGATTTTGCCCATCTTCGAACTTAACCTTCCTATGGAGCCAAGGAATACGTGTACCAAGCTTCATCGTGATATCTTAACTTTTACTCAAGTTACAGCTTGCACGGACGGACGGACGGACAGACGAACGGACAGACGGACGGACAGACAGACATCCGGATTTCGACTCTACTCGTCACCCTGATCACTTTGGTATATATAACCCTATATCTGACTCTTTCAGTTTTAGGACTTACAAACAACCGTTATGTGAACAAAACTATAATACTCTCCTTAGCAACATTGTTGCGAGAGTATAAAAAAACGTTATAAAATAATTTTATTTTTACAGATGATGGGAATAATTGTGTTTTTTTTTACTAACTATGACATTGGTGACAGCAGTCTTTCAAATGACACCAATAGTTGAAGAAGCAGGATACACCATGATCCAACTCGACGAAGTAGAAATCGTTGACGAAGTCAATACGATACTACATATTATACACCCGAAAGAGCTAACAAGTTTGACCTAAGTAACAAGGCACTTCTTTTTAACGAAATTAAAGTAATTAAAGCAAAAATTAGATCGATTACTCCCAAGGAAGAGGAAAGAAAGAAGAGAGGTTTAATTAATATAGGAGGGACAATGTGTAAATGGTTGTTCGGGGTAATGGACGAGGAGGACCGACAGGATATAATTAGTCATTTAGAAGTAATAGAGGGAAATTCGCACAATGCAATTACAAATATCAATAAGCAGATTATAATAAATGAGCATTTTAACGAGTCAATTAATTTAATGAAAACAATAGTAAAGAATGACAGGAGTAAAATATTAAAAGAAATAAATCAGATACAAAAGGAGGATAGAGAGCTAGCGAAATTGGTTCTTTACAATGATCAAATGAATAAATTAAGACATGTAGAAGGGAAGATACATGAAGTTCAAAATAATATAGCCGCCGCTAAAAACAATTTAATACATCCGGGGATGTTAACTAAAGAAGAAATAGATAACTTTGACATAGATCTTTATAAACTGAAACTGGCCAAGGTAGGAGTAGTAGCTTTCAAAAATGAAGCACTTGTGTTCGCCATTCAAATACCAAAGAGTTTTTTTAAAGTATATGTAAAATTAATTATGCCTCTACCAAACAAACGAAAATTGCAAATAGTTCATGAGGATGAAAAAATTGTAACAATAAATAAAAAATATTATAAATATGAAGATAATACGTTATTAAGAAAACTAAAATTATGTAGGAATTGTATTTTTTAACGCTTGTGAGTTTAAATATAACAATACTACATACAATAATACAAGAAATAAGCGATGATACTTTAATCATCAAGAATGCAAAAAATTTGAGACTTATACAAAATTGTGATGACAGAGAATTTGTACTGCAAAATAACTATACATTAAATTTTGAGAAATGTGAAATTAAAATTAATGACTAAAAATTTAGTAAAAACAAGACTAAATTTGTTGATAGACTGATACATCCTGTAAAAATTTTAAACCAAAGCTATGAGTCAAAAATAAAATTTGAAGATATTGTACCAAATCATTTCAAGAACATTAAAGAAATAGAGGAACTAAAATATCATAAGAACGTATCCTATGGCATAAGTGCCTCACTAATTATAACAATATTAATAAGTATAATTATTGTTACTATTTACTTATGTAAAAGAAAAAATGAAAAGATAAGTTTGGAAATCATAAATAAAAGAAGTCAGGAGACTTCTCAGCGTGGCTCTGGGGGAGTTACATCTCAGGTTACGTCTGACGGCATGCAGTTGTGCACCACATCGCATGATCAGCCAGTACGTGACCAAAATAGCAGAGTCAGCATATTTTGAATCTGTTGGAATGTGCGGTACACCTATACATTCGGGCAGACTCGAGTTGCTGATCTGATGGCAGAGTGAGACTGATGCTCACTACCGAACAGTAAACAACGTTTTTAATCTATAACTCGCGCTGCGGCAGATGTTGATGCTGCTGTTGACACCATTGATTCCACCGGTCAGTTGAAATAGGCTTCAATAGCAATTTTAGTCGAAAAATTTCGCGTCACTTGACGATTTATGGCTCTGGCTTCAATAATGGGCATACACAATGCTTCAGCCAAGCCGCGCAGGATCTGCTTACGCTTGTTGTTTGTTCTCCAAGGCAACATAGGGTTATTCAAATCGTAGACAATGTAGGCTGCAAGAGCTGCAATGTCCAACATGTTGAAGAACATCGCTAGTGGCCATCGTTTTGTTTGTCTTTGTGTTGGATATTCCGCAAACATTTGGTCCATTCGATCAACACCACCTTTGGTAAGATTATGATATTCAATTATTTCAGATTTCCCACTGTCAGCTTTCATTATGCAAGTTAGCACCCCATACAATCAAAAAGTATCATATGATGCATTAATATCATATGATACAAAGCAATATAATATGACACCACTAAATCGCTGAGAGTGCGACACGTGTAGTGGCAACTCGTGGGAAGCGCAACGTCAGCGAAGTGCCAACCTGTGGGAAGTGCAGTGTCAGCAAACTCCATACCCGTTGCAGGGGCAAACGTAGGTTTAGAGTTAAGCGTAAATAATTGTAAAATTCAGTTCTTGCACAGAATTCAATAAAGGAGCATAGCTCCCAAATAAAGGGGCATTGCTCCCAAAAAAAAGGAGCATAGCTCCCAGAAAACATTTTTTTTAGTAAAAATAACTAAACGTTTTTTAACTGGCGCCCGAGCAGGGACCAGCGCGCGTAAGTGGTAATTGCCTGAAAACCAAAAAGTAAGGCTTCGCGAGTGGCGAACGGTAGTGATTGTGAATAAAAAAAAAGCCTGAAAATAAAAAAGTAAGGCTCCGCGAATTAAAAACAAAAAAAAAGTGTATGAAAAACAAAAAATACAATAAATAATGTGCTAACGAGCGGCTACAACGCACAACGTGGGATTTTTAAACGCCGAGGGACGAAATCGCGATTATAGGCGGCTATTAAAAGCGTTTTGGTTTACTAATTTAATTAAAAACGCTTATTTACTCAAGAGAGTTCTCGTCTGAACATACATACATACGTGTATACGAAATCTGTGGTGAAATTAAATTCAATAATTTCAGTATAAAAAAAAAATATCTGTTTTATCGATTTTCTTTGAAACTCTTACTTACAAAAGAGTCTTCTTTTCGAAATATTACATCGACACACTTGTACATATACACAATCTGTAGTGAAATTCATCAATAATTTCAGCATACAATTTATTTATCTGTTTATCGATTTTCCTTGACACTCTTACATACAAAGAGTCTTCTATTGAACATTTTTTTTTATACGAAACCTTGTTAAACATCAACAAGTTTAGTTTTCACTAAGACGTTTTGATATTCTATACATTTTTTAAATGAGCTCAGACTCAAAGGACGCTAAACCAAGTCAGTTACTAAAAGTCCCAAAGATGATTTCTGACGAGAAAAGTCCATGTACACCCGCAGAAGCTACACGCTCGAAGCAAGGTGCTACGAAACAGAAAAGGGGGAAAGACATATCATACTCTAAATTCATTTCTGAGAGTGATTGTCTAATAAAATATTGCAATCGATTTGCTTCTTCGCCGATTCAAGAGAATTCTGAATCTGCGCTAGAAATAAAAAGCCAAATAATAGAAAATTTTTGGACACGTCTCCAGGCTGCATATGACGCAATTGTAGATACTGACGATTCAGATCTACCAGAAAACTTTAAATCTTCTGCTTACGCCAAATTTGAAAACTGCTTAGACCAGTATGAAGACACAAAAATTATGATCGCAGATCAGCTAAAATTAATTAAAGCAGTGGCACCTGCTCCACCTCCGAGAGTAAAGCTGCCACAAATTCAAAATCAAGAGGCAAGTTCGGGTATCCACCTCAAGGTGCCCGCTTGTGACACTGAAATTTTCCATGGTGGTTATGAACAATGGCCGTCCTCCCGGGACATGTTCACAGCTGTTTACATAAACCATCCGAAATTATCAAATGCTCAAAAGTTGTATCACCTTAGATACAAAACAAAAGGTCAAGCAGGCGTCATCGTAAAACAGTTCGCATTAAATGACGACAATTTCCATTTGGCTTGGGAAGCTCTGAGATCAAGATACGAAAACGAACGAATACTGGTAGATAAGCAAATAACGATATTAATGAACTTGCCCAAAATTCAAAAGGAAACAAGTGAAGAATATATGAAACTTCAATCTACTGTTTCCAACTGTTTGTCGGTTTTGGCGACACAAAATATTCCTACAGACAATTGGGACCCAATTCTGATAAATATATGCACCGCCGCATTATCAGAAAAATCGTTATTGCTATGGGAACAATCTCTCTCATCAAGGAAAAAATGCCCCAAGTGGCAGCAAATGCAAGATTTCCTAACTACCCAGTATGAAATCGCAGAAAGAGTTGATAAAAAGATAATTAAACCAAAAGGTATTTCCCATGACCTTAATAGAAGCTTCCAAAGATCCCAAGCCAGTAGAAACAACAATTCAAATAGAAGTTTCTTCAAAAATCAAACGTTCACATCTGAACAATACAAACAAACGTCATGCGAGTTGGGGGACATAAACTTAAATCTTGCGAGAAACGCACGCGCACACATGCTTAAAGATTGTGCAAGCAAATTTAATTGCGTTTATTGCCATAACCGACATCATTCGATGTTGCACATTACCAATTTTTCCAGCTCACCCCCAAACAGCGCAAACATAAAAAGAGCAACAGGTTTAGTTGCAACAACAAATTCAGAAAACTGCCAAGAAGCACCATGCTGCTCAAAGGCGTTGAAAACTCAAACGCTACACAGCGAAAATCAAAGTAGGGTACTACTACCCACAGCAGTCGTCTCCATCGAACATCGAGGAGAACTGTTTAAGGCACAAAACAGGCTACAGTTGCCAACAAAACTGGCCAATTTTGAAATCACGAGAATGGGCGGAAGAGTTGTTCAAAACTCAAATAAAATCTGCCCCATTACCCTCTGTTCCCCCAAAGCGGATAAGCGCATACAAGCAGAAGCTATTGTCTTACCGCAATTAACAAACATGCTTCCAAGCTATCATATAAATAGCAAGCATTGGCAAAAGGTTTCACACCTTAAGTTAGCAGACCCCAACTGCAACACTCCCGCTCAAATAGATCTTCTATTAGGCAGCGATCTCATACCTCAGATAATACTCGAAGGTGTTGAGAAAATTACAAAAACACTTCTGGCGCAAAATACCATTTTCGGATGGGTCCTAAGTGGACTAGTTGCGGAACCAGTTGCCACGATGACAACTCAAGTTGAGGAAATCTCCAACGAATACCTCAATTCGCAATTAAGAAAATTTTGGGAGTTAGAAGAACTCCCCCCCACTCTGCTATCCAACAGTTTTTAAGTATGGAAAAAAACCTACTTAAAAAAGGCGAGCTGAAACCAGAATATGATAGAGTCGTAGAAGAATACCTCCATTTAGACCATATGGAGGAAGTATGCGCTGGCGAAAAAATCATACAAAGTAAATACTACTCGTTTTATTTGCCACATCATGCAGTAGTAAAGCCAGACAAAAAAACCACAAAGGTAAGAGTTGTCTTCAATGCGTAAAAATCCACTAGTTCAGGAAATTCCCTAAATGACATTTTATTTACGGGACCCACGCTTCAGCCAGACCTAATGCTGCTTATCTTAAATTGGCGTATCTTCAAATACGTCTTCAACGGGGACGTGGAGAAAATGTACAGACAAATAGTCGTACATAAAGACGATCAAGTTTTTCAAAGAATTATTTTCAGAAAATCCCCCACTAGTCCACTACGCGACTTTAAGTTAAAAACAGTTACCTTTGGCGTCAACTGTGCCCCATACTTAGCCATTCGGACACTGCACGAATTGGCAGAAAACACCAAGTCAGAATTCCCTCTGGCAACCCAGGTGTTAAAAACGCAAACGTATGTTGACGACATTTTGTCTGGAAGTCACAGTCTTCCACAAGCATACGAATCCTTGTCACAGGTTATAAGAGCCCTTAAAACCGCAGGGTTTCCACTGAAAAAGATTACTGCAAATCATTCAGATATAGTAAAACACATTCCGAAGGAAAACTTGTTGGATACTAATTTCCTTAAATTCGAAAAGGAAAGTACAACAAAGACACTGGGGATTCAATGGAATGCGATATCTGACCAGTTTTCATACACTACCGAGTCAATATCTGCATTATCCGCCATTACAAAACGCCAAATTCTATCCTCTGTGGCGAAACTTTTCGGCCCCGCAGGATGGCTTTCGCCAATTATGATACAAGCGAAAATCTTGATACAAGAATTATGGCTAGATGGGACCGACTAGGACGAACAAGTAAAACCACTTCGTTTAGAAAAGTGGTCACAGTTCGCGAGCAATCTAAACGATATCTCACAGATACAAATCCCACGGTGGGTAAACTATTCCCCCGAACACAAAGTCGAATTACACGGCTTCTGTGACGCCTCTGAGAAGGCATATTGTGCCACTTTATATGTGCGCACACAAAGCGATAACGCGACCACAAGCCACTTATTAGTAGCTAAAGCTAACGTGGCTCCTCTAAAAACGCTAAGTCTACCTCGACTTGAACTCTGTGGCGCACTACTACTCGCAAAATTGGTTTCCATGGTGCAGACCCACTTAAACATGAAGAAATACAGATTGCATCTCTGGTCCGATTCTGAAATCGTTCTAGCCTGGTTGGAAAAACCATCACACGAATGGAAAACGTACATTTCTAATCGTACGTCACAAATACTTGACCTAGTGGGGTCAGCCACTTGGCGACACGTAGCCAGTGCTGACAATCCTGTCGATTTGGGTACAAGAGGGTGCAAGCCGCTGCACCGTGCCACCACCACCCTCTGGTGGAATGGCCCCCGATGGTTAACAGAATCTCCCGATTCTTGGCCAAAATCGCCCATGCACAATATAATTGCCCCAAAAGTCGAAAAATCGACTGCTTTCACGCAACAGTGGATGATAATGACCAGTGTTGGTACATGTAGGGAAAATTCCCTACACGTAGGGATTTAAGTCGAAAAAAATGGACGTGGGGAAAAAAGGACAGATTTTTATATATAAGTAAAATGTAGGGATTTTCCGTCAAAGCAAAATCGAAATTTCTATGTAATTTTTTTTCGGTCAAAATACAAATAAGTCTATTTGGCAACTTTTTATCAAGAATATGTTCGAATGGCAGCATTAAATCGGTTTCAACTTCACGTTGTCAAAGGCAACACTCTGAAAAAGTGTTTGTATGGCAACATGCTGGCGTCGCATATAATTCGTTTGCCGCTTTTTAATTTGATTGCTGACTTTTTGTGAGGTAAGTCTGAAGTAAATTTAAAAGCTTTTGCTTTTATTGACAAAAACCATTTTTACAGAAATGAGTTCTTCAACAGAATCGGACGAGAGTATTGCAAAGAGCCGCAAATATCGTAAACAAAAGTTTACAAATAAGTGGCTAGGAGACGAAAGATTCAAGGGTTGGTTACAAGCTTTGGCCGGTGAGTCATTTAAATGCAAATGCGCTGCCTGCAACAAAATTTTAAATTGCGGCAAGTCTGATTTATTGAAACACGCAGAAACAAAAGCACACCAGAAAAATGTAAAAGCCATAAGCAAAACGAGCAAATTGAATACGTTTTTTAAGAGAAACGTAAATGCAGAAGGGGATATAGATAAAAAAAAATTTGAAATAAGACTCAGCATGTTTTTCGCTGAACACAATGTCGCTTTGACAGTGGTAGATCACCTAATCCCACTTTTGAAAGAAATAGTGCCGGATTCTGAAATTATAAAAAATGTTGATCTTGGGAGGAAAAAGTGCACCAGCATAATAAAAAATGTAGTAGCAAAAGAAGAAAGGACAACTTGGTTAATAAGTTAAAAGTAAACCCGCTTTCCGTAATGATCGACGAGAGCACAGATATCGGCCTCAATAAGCATATGTGCATCCTGGCCAGGTTTTACGACGAAGAAAAGGGACGAGTTGTGGTAAAGTTGTTGGATCTACTACCAATAGGAGCTGATTGCACTGCAGATGCTCTATACAAGACTTTTAAGGAATTAATTTTATCCCTAGGAATTCCATTTAATAACATAATTGGTAAATAAAATAAAATGGTCATATGTATATTCTAAATTTTAAAGTCGTTTTTTATTCCTTATATTTTAAGGCATGTGCAGCGACGGCGCAAATGTTATGGTCGGGAAATGCAATTCATTCGCTTCCAGGTTGATTAATGACATTGCAAACGTGGTCGTTGTAAAATGTATTTGCCATTCGGCAGCAATTATTGCAAGTAAAGCTTGCTTAGCACTGCCAAGAGCACCCGAAGATCTTTTGCGGCAAATCGGTTCGTATGTCTCTGGAAGTTCCAAGAGATGTGCGCAATTGGAAGCTGTGCAGGAAATGTTAGGTGGGAGGAAAAAAAAAATCCTAAGGATGTGTGCAACTAGATGGCTGTCACATCATAGGTGCGTCGAAAGTGTTTTAGAAAACTGGGAAGTGCTTTTAGAATTTTTTAAGCAAGCTGCCGCGCAAGATAAGTTGAAATCTACAGAAATTATTTCGTTTGAACTCAATAACGAGTGTAATAGAGCTTATTTACTTTTTCTTAAGTATGTCCTCAACTATTTTAATACTCTAAATGCACTTTTTCAGTCCAAAGTGCCACTAATACATGTTCTTCAACGGGAATCAGAAAAATTATTTTTGAGTCTAGGTCAAAATTTCATTAAAAAGTCGGAACTTAATACTACTTGTGCTGTTAGATCACCGCATATTTCTCTACCAATCGAAGAAGTTTTTTTTGGGCATGAGTGCATCGATCTCTTAACAACTATTCCGAAGGCTGCTGCAAACAAAATAAGAATGGATTGCCTGCAGTTTTACATTATTGCTTTAGAAGAAATACAGCGAAGATTGCCCCTTGGAACAGGTATATTTACAGAAATGGAGTTTTTAAGTCCCGAAATTGCAATGGGGGTAAAAGGAAACAAAAATGATTTCACATTTAAAAATATTTGCAGCAGATTTAATGTAGATGCTTACGCTCTTCTACAAGAGTGGAGAACTTTTGAGTTTAATTTTAAGAGCGATGAAAAAGATAATCTTTTAAAGATGGGCACTGAAGAGTTTTGGAGCAATATCACTAAAATGAAAAACTTTAATGACAATTTTCTTTTTCCTACTATATCAAAATTAGCCAAGTTCGTTTTAACACTACCACATGCCAATGCAGATTCCGAAAGAATTTTTTCTATAGTTACAGATGTTCGTACGAAAAAAAGAAATAAGTTAAGCCATGCAAATTTAACTTCGATTTGCATAATCCGCTCTTTTTTGCAAGACGAAAATCTAAATTGTTGCATTTTCCAGTGCAAGGAATCGCATCTAAAAAAAATGACAGCGTCTGAACTCTACGACCATCATTAATATTTTTTTTTTTTGCACTGTGGTTACATCATGCTTAAAGTATATGTTTACTTGTTTTTTGTTTGTTTAGTTTTTTTTTAACCAAATAAATTAATGTCGCCTTAGTTAACCATCCATTTGATTGGATCATTCCTGTTGTACCTATGCTAGTCTAATTTAAAACATGAAATGTATTTAAATGAAATGAATTTTTTTCTTTATTTATTTGTATATATATATATATATGCATGTGTACACATACAAGGCAATGGTGCACATATTATATTTTTATGTATTATACATATTTAATATTATAATAAATGTTCCAAATGTCTAACCTTTTGTACTTTAAGGTCAAACTTTTTTTGTTTTCTTTTAATATTGTAAGAAATGATTGGTAAAACTTGTAGGGAATTTTGTGGGGAAAAATTTTAAACAGCGTAGTGGGGATTTTCCAAAAAATTATGTACCATCACTGATAATGACACCCTTGAGCGATTTTCATCGTTCCCTCGTGCCCTTCGAGTTATCGCCTACATGCTAAAGTTCGTAGAGCGACTCAAAAATAAAATTAAGGGAATTCACCCAGAATCTAACCAATGCGATACGTTAACGCACCTAGAACTCCAAAAGGCAAAGGTCGCACTAATCGCATCCACTCAAATGCGATACTTCAGCCGCGATATCTCATTATTAAGAGAATCAAAACCCATTGATAAAAGGAGTTCAATCTTGGTTCTTAACCCATTTTTGGACACGAAAGGTCTGCTTCGTGCGAATGGTAGGCTTGCTAACTCAAGCCTGACGTACAACGAACGCCACCCTCTAATTATAGCAGAGAAATCCCCACTTGCCACATTACTCCTCAATTATATCCACTTACTCATGCTTCACGCGGAACATCGCCTAATGCAGCATATAGTCCGTCAAGAGTTCTATATTCTCCGTCTTAAGCCCCAAATAAAGAAATGCATTTTCATGTGAAAGATCTGCACTATGCACAACCAGAAATTGCGAACACAGATTATGGCAGCACTTCCACCGGAACGCTGCAACTTCGCTCTGCCTTTCACAGTTACAGGTGTCGACTTTGCTGGGCCTTTTCAGATAAAGGCGTCCATGCTAAGGTCCCCCACTCTAATGAAAGGCTATGTGGCTGTTTTTGTCTGTTTTACGACAAAAGCAGTGCACCTAGAGCTGTGTACGAATCTGACAAAGAAGGCTTTTCTCGCGGCATTCGCTCGCTTCGTCGGACGACGCGGCTTCCCATCAAAACTGATGAGCGATAATGGTAAAACCTTCATTGCAGCCCAAAGAGCCACTGAGAAGGAGTTTGTGGATTTTATGAAACAAATCTCACCAGATATTGTACAAAGGTATGCTCCCCAAGGTATTAACTGGCAATTTATCCCCCCAAGCGCTCCTCATATGGGTGGTTTATGGGAATCAGCAGTAAAAAGCTTTAAGTCCCACTTCAAAAAAGTAGCTGGAAACTACAAATTTAATTATGAACAGTTCACCACACTGTTAGTGCGAATTGAAGCCGTTCTCAACTCACGGCCACTCACGACCCTCTCGCAAGATCCCTCTGACTTTACAGCCCTGACACCAGGGCATTTTCTCAAAGGAGCACCCATTCTGGCCACACCTGAGCCAGGCGTGGGGTCGCTATCCTTATTAAATCAATGGGAGAGAATAAAAATTCTCCATCACGATTTCAGCCGCCGATGGAAGGAAGAATATATAAAGGACCTTCATAAAAGGTACAGGTGGAAGAGTCCAGAAAAGGCACCAAAGCTTGGAGATTGTGTCATCATCCATGATGACTGTCTACCACCCCACCGAATGGCGGCTTGGCCGCATAGAAAACCTACACTACGGTTCCGACGGTTATGTACGAGTCGTTGGTATATTAACAAGACCGCTCGTGAAACTATGTTTTCTACCACACATTGACGAAACCGCAAATAACGAAAAAACCGCCGATACTATCGTAACGCAAATCAAATAACCAAAAACCCGACGTAATAAACCCGCAAATAAAAAACTCGCTTAAACTATTTCGAAACCTAACGCAATGGTCGATCTACGTGACGACCCTTTCATGCCACATAACGTGGCACAATCGCCATGCACATTTTAATGACATACATTTATAACCACATTACTCCTCCCACACAGATTACAATGGATGTGGATATACCAGCAGTGCCAACGCCAACGGTGAGGTCAGCTATAACCGTGCCGCGCCCTGGGGCAACTCCAGCACCACGAACCCCAGCGGCAACCGCCACTGCACCCGCTCCTCGTAGCAGCACGAGACCACTACCACCGTCCTCAACACCCGTAGCAGAACCTCAGCGCAGCCGATGTCTCCTATGTCGGCGCCCACACCGGCTACAACATTGTAGCATTTTTCGCAGCATGCAGCCCATGCAACGGCAGAAGGTTGCTCAAGCTCACGGGCACTGCCTGAACTGCTTGGCAACGGTACACACCACACAGGAGTGCACATCCGTGACCCTATGCCAACTGTGCAATAGGCCGCACAACAACATGCTGCATCGGACCCCAAACCGGCCTGTAGCGCGACAGCTTGCCGCGAACCGGTCACAGCAGCCCAGTCGGCACCGAAGGCTAGTCGCTCCTCCATCGTCCAGAGCAAGGCGAAATGAAGCATCCCCGCGGCGCCGGCAATATCGTACATCAAACCGTCGCTCCACTGGTCTTAGCAGCGTTGTTGCCACGCTGCAGCAATTACAGCGACTGCTAGGCTAATATTCGCCTAGGGGGGCCGGGATGGCTAGATGAGTTAGCTCTCCCCTCTATACATCCGACACTGAACAACCACACGACAACACACCACACTAACGCGATCCACAAATGAAGACACCACACATGCAGACATTCCACATGAAGACACCACACACTACTACACACGAATATACCACACATGCAAACATCACACCATAACTCTACACTATCAAACCTTCAAAAGCGACCGCTCCAGAGGACGATCGCCCCTTTTTACGTCGATCTCGCACCGGTCAGTTTCCGTATTTCGAAGTGGCAGTGAATCCGAGTACCCAAACAGTGTATTTTATTTAAACAAACAAAAACCAAACCATCAAACTAAACATTAAATTAAACAAACCAACCGAAACATTAAATCAAACCATATCAAATAAGAACTGTGTTTATTTTTGCCGGTGAGGTAACAAGTGCCGAGGTAAGTGGTGGCTAGTAAGAGAAACAATTGTCAAAGAAAGTACTATTACAAAGATTTTTTTTTTAACTAATTAACTTAAAAGCAAAGATTATCATAATGCCGGATACAGCTGAAGAGCTAATTGAACAATTAAATCAAATGAGGATAGACTATGGGCAAACCACCCATCCTACAAATCCTTCCAACCATCCTTTAAACCCTCCCACCCCTAACCCAACTTCCATAACGACAATAGTTCGAGAAGTACTCGAACGAATGAGTACTCAGAATATTACTGACTTTACCGAACCCGACCACAGTGTGACACTGAACGCGAATAACATAAACGAACTAGATAAAGTTCCGGACATGGTTAAATGCTTTAGGGAATTTTCAGGACGACCAGGTGAATTTAACTCCTGGAGGAAGAGCGTGGACAGAATTTAATTAGCGAGATAAAAAATATCACAAATAATATAATTAAAACCATACAAAAAGAAAAAGTTTAGAAATTGAAACATTTTTACAGCTCTAATTTGTATAGAAATAATTAAGAAAGAAATTTTAAATATTGGTAATACATAATAACATTGGGCAAAAGCCAACATAATAAATTCTTTTATTCTATTAAATGTAAAGAAATAAATATTGTGAAGGAAGTAATAGACAATAATTTAAGTATATTTCATATGTAAATTTAGACGAAGCTCTCGAAACTTCCAAAGCAAAAATTGCAACTAATGGCAAAATTATAATTTATATTGTTAGCCTCTTAACCATAGATAACCAAAATTGTAAAACATTAGATATTAATAGTAAAACATAACAGGAGAATCAATAAAATCAATTTTAAAACAATTTTAAACTGCCCGAAAAGTGGAATTTATGGAATAGAAAATTATTGTAAGAAATACAATTTCCTACAAAATATGCTTAAGCAATAATGTAGTAGATTTAAGTAATGATTACTTGTATAATTAATCTTTTAAAAAGTCGTTTGCCAAACTGCACGGAGGTCAACAACCAGCATATCCCAACTATAGAGGAAATGGGACCTGGAATTTTACTTTTAAATAAATACAACGGAGAAATTTTAATAAACAACGAATCTACATTTCTAAACGGGACCTCCATCATTTTGTATACCAACGTAACCATTGCTATCAACGGGAAAAAGTTCTATAGCGAAGAAAGAACAGCAAGTAAACCAATTACCAGCCATCCTACAACCGCAACGTCAGCAAGTGCCAACCTCTGGAAGTGTACGTCAGCAAACTCTATACCTGTTGCAGCGGCAAACGTAGGTTTAGAGTTAAGCGTAAACATAATTGTAAAATTCGGTTCTTGTCTCAATTCAATAAAGGAGCATAGCCCCCAAATAAAGGGGCATTGCTCCCAAAAGGAAAGAGCATAGCTCCCAGAAAACATTTTTAGTAGTAAAATAACTAAACGTTTTTTAACTTGCATGGTCGAAAGCAAAATTACTGCTTAATTTTTTTGGGAACATAAGAGCACATTGTCACATTATTTTTGAAGCCAAATGTCGTTGAACCAATTGTCCTGTTTTTGTTCTGCTTCATTTCTTGTTTTTGAACCAATTGTCCTGTTTTTGTTCTGCTTCATTTCTTGTTTTTGCGCAAAGTTCCAACGATCGTGAGTTTCCAGGTGAGAAGCAGTTCTGCAACTGGCAAGGTCGTAAACAAATTGTCCATTGTAATGTTTCGGCCACTTCCTTGGTATTTAGCAGACAAATCCTTCACCACTCGTTCGCCTTGGTTCGTTTCCCTACCAGTTTCTGCTTGGTCACTATATATTTGTCCATGTGAGGTGGATATGCATTTGTGGCATCGCAAATCCAATTAAACCTTGACACCATATTTAGCAGGTTTGTGACGGTATGTACTGTGTAAACCGTGTGCGTCCACGGTAAGGAAATAATTGTTCATCAATCGTTAAGCATTAGCTGGGCTTATAATGTGCAGCAAGATTATTGTTCATCATCGTCTACAACTCACTGATCGGTGCTGCTTTATCAGTTAGTAAGCGTGTTGCACGAGTGTTTTTATCGTCAAATCTTAGGAACCGCAATATCGAACAGGAACGGTTGACTCCCATTGTGGCGCGATATAAAGGATAGTTTTTGACGCTCCATAAATCTCGAACATGTTCTCCATTGCTATGGTTCGCACCAGTCATAATAAGTGTGCCAAAAAATGCATACAGCTCTGTTATTGACACAAACGTCCATGACTTGGGAGTTGTGTTTGGATGCGCATTGTTGTAAGCATTATAAGTTTCTTTTGCTAACTTATTTGTGTGGCGCATAATTATATCAGCCATTTCAACGTTCACGCCCAAACATTTGAATATTTGCTCTATTGACAACATTTCAGTGCATCTAGCTGGTCCAGAACGTTCTCTTATAATATTTTGTCTGAGTACCTGACGACTTACATTTGGTTCTTTCATCCACTCAGTACCATCACGTGCAACAAATTTTTTCGTCACTAGCAGGTAATTCATTATTTTCTTCTTTCATGTCTTCTTCATCATCCTCATAGTCCGCACAGGTAATACTTCTGCGGCACTTTGCGAAACTTCAGCATCGTCATCAGCAATTTCAATGTCATTGATTTGAATTTCTTCTTCATCTTCTGAGTCAAAGTCATAGGGAGCGACATCGTCACAAATTTCATCAAATAAAGATTGTATATATGTGTCTCGCTGTTTCACAGTTAGCCTGCATAATAAAAAAATTAGTATATGTTTACATTGTTGCTTATTTTACATTTTTTACCTTCTTTATGTTGCACTTGATAAATATTCGTTTCTTCTTGAAGTCATTTCGTATCCAGTTATTTATAGTTTCAATTATATTTATTTTCACTTATATTTTCACTTCTTACACTTTTGAGCACCAAACCAATAGTGAAAATATCAACAGGCAGCATTTATGACAACACCTCGTGTGAAAACGACCCTTGCAGCTGCATATAAAATACAAAAACCAGTTATACCAGTGTATTTCCTACCTACGTACCCATACCTTGCGCGACCTTTTTGCACATATCTTTTGAACCAGGTAGAATATTTCAATGAAATAAAAACCAAAATGTGTATTCGTTGTTACTCTACAAGTATATTATTATAAATTATATTATTTTGTTTTGCATTTATCAGGACAACAACAAAAACAAAAATCCACTGTTGCATGTCCTGACTTTATTTGCCCATATCGCTGGAACCAGTAGGAATATTCGAATGAAAGAAAAGACAAAATACTTGTTATATATTAAAATATACATTCAAAAAAAATCAAAACGTACAAACGTATCCCGGGTGTGTGTTTACGTGGTATTTTCTGGGTGTGTGTTCTAGGGTTAAGAGATACATATTAGTGTTTTTGTAAGTATTCATTATTATTAATATTACTTTATTATTAAAAATATGCAAAAATATTAAACCCAATGGTAAGAAAGGAGTACAAACTACTGCGGCCATCGCCTCCGATATAATTGTATATATTAACAATGTTTGCAAAAGATGGTGTACTTAACAATGTTTGGTATTTACTAGAATTAAAGTGTTTTTGCCTAATACTCTCTAGTGCTGCACAGATAATGAATATGTGTTCCATGGATAATGTGCTGGGGCAGAATGGGCATGATGGTATAGGTTTGCAGCCAATAAAATGTTGGTCAGTGATTTGCGTGTGTCCGATCCTTAATCGAGTAAAAATTGTTGCATGCTGTCTTGAGATGTTGTTGGGGTAGCGTACCTTTTCGCGTAGTTTGTTTAGGATTGCGTATTTGTGTTTAAATTTCTTCCAGTCTGCAACTTTTTTTCAAATATGTGTCTGCTTAACATTTTACTGAGGTCATTTTGATCTTGCACCTCGTTAAGAAAAGTGGGGGCAGATTCGAAGAATCTTTTTTTTTGCAAACATTTGCGTAATCAGCATATTCATTCCCAGGAATGCCAACGTGACCTGGCACCCAGAGAAGAGCTATTTTTCTTTTATGTTTAATGCCAATATCTCTAATTTTAGATATTAATATGTGGCTAAATGAGCACCTGACCCCCCTCTTAATATAATAAAACTACACTCCACTCATACACATCACACTCAACACGACTACACCATCTACATCATCCACACATCATTTCATCACACTCTCATCTCATCATTATCTACACCACACCTTTCAAACCACACCCGAGGACACCAAACACAATCAACAAAAGGGACTGGCGGACGGGCCAGCGTCTCTTTCTCATACGATCCGTGCGCTTACACATACGTGTCATCCCAGTCGTCAGTGATTCTCCGTGTTTTAATTCGCTGCCAAAGACATCGCCAAATCACCGGGTAAGTGCCGCGAGTTTTTAACCTTCCTAGTTTCTATGGTCCTTCGAAGCCGTACCGGAGTGGAAAAAACAAAAAAAAAAAAAAAAAAAGGTGCAAAAGCAATACCAGACAATTTTAAAATACATAAAACAAAAGTAACAATTATAATAAAAATCGGTCTCGGTGTCGCGTTAACGCGTTAAAAAAAACAAATAAAAAAAAAATAAAAAAAGTGCTAAAAATCGTGAACGGTGTTAAGAAATTGCGGAAACACAACGGTGGTGGAGTGACAGTTAAAAAAAAAAAAAATCATATATATGTACATACATACATACATACATATGTACATATATTGTGGGATAACAACGGTGGTGACCTACACGGTTTAAACAAGACCCGTTGGTGCCAACAAATTGCAAAAAAAAGGAAACACATACATACATATGTATATATAAATATACATAAGTGCTGTTAAAAAAACTAAAGCGAAGTGTGGTGACAAAAGTGCAGTGGAAACAAAAAAAAAAAAAGGCAAACATATACATACATATATATAAGTATCCATACATATGTAAGTGCTGTTAAGAAGCTAAAGCGAAGTGTAGCAATATACTTGCATCAAAAGGACGGGAGAAAAACGAAAAAGAAGGCAACGCACAAGCACAGGCACACGCAGAAGCACAGGCACAAGCACAACCACAAGCACAGGCACACGTACAAGGCCCACACAAAGAGATACATACGAAGCTCACATTCTCCCCAAAAGCCCCTGGAGGAAAGAAAAGTGAGTTGTATCGTTTCCGTACAATTTGTATATTTTACGCATATATGTATGTATGATTTAATTTCAAAAAATTAAATTTGCGGTCTGACCAAAATTCCGGTCACAAAAAAAAAAGGGACAGAAAACCGTTACCAAACTGTTTTCGGTATCCGGTTTATTTTCCGGTAAAACCCTAGAAACCGCAAACAAAGCAGTATTGGTACTGTATATAGCGGATTATTGATTGCCGGTAAATGCTTACCGTTGTGGTATAATACAGAAACTATTCCAAAAAAAAAAAATTAATTAAAGTATCTACTTGCACAATTTTCCAGCAATACCCCTTATACTTAATCAAGTATAAGCGGGATTGCTTAAAACAAGCAACGGCAATCATAAGCAAAAAAAAAAAAACATATGCGTAATTAAAATTGAAGATAAAATACATACATACATATATGTCACATATATTTTTATAACATCCAAGGAGCATAACTTGCTCTTTTACTAGTTTAACCATACCCACATCAATATACATACATATATTACATTCATATCGAATATTAAAAGACTATTAAATTCTTATCGCGGCTTCTTATCTCTGCGAACATACATATGTACATATACTTGTACATGCGGCGCGATTATAAATATATACATACATATATACATAAACACGAGTGTACTTGAGAAAATTACCTGCGGTCGGTAAATTCTCTTTCGTGGTTTTCTTCGTACGAACATATATACATATTTACATACATGCGTATATATATATGCACATACGGGCGCATATAAATATCATATATACAAGACATACTGAAAAGTATACCCGATCGACATCGGGTAAAATTCTATAACCAAAAGATTTTTTTCATAACAACTTTCTTTTCATAAATAAATATTTATACAAAAGTGTGTTGTCTCATATGTAGATACGCTCATTGCTTCAAAGTCCACATTGGCATATATTCCGCGATACCCCTTGGTTTTCATCTAACAAAACCAAGCAGGATTGCGTATAAAATATATTCAAAGTCCACATTGGCATATTCCCGCAATACCCCTTGATTTTTGAGCAACAAAAACAAGCAGGATTGCATAAAAAACCAAAAGCGTAATACATATGTACATACATGCATATGTACAAAGTGCAGTGATCTCTACAACGAGCGCTCATTAGCACATAATAAAAAAAAAAAAAAAAAAAGATCCACCTATAGGTATACCCTATAGGACATTTGGACATACAAAATATATACAACAAATATATATATACAAGAAAAATAAAAAATACTTAAAATAATTTCCGGTCATTTAAAAAAAAAAAAAAAAAAAAAAATAATCATTAAATCAAATTTAAGTGATTAATTATTTATTTCATTTTTAAACTCTTATTAACGTAAAAGAGTTCGTGATTACGCATATTATCAAATACGTAAAGCGCTATTTTTATATCAATTTCGTTCAAAACTCTTATTTACCTAAAAGAGTTCTCGTCTAATCATATACATAAATACAGATATATACGAAAATATTTTTTAAAAATCTCGGTTTATCAAAAAATCATTGGTTTTATTTACTTGTTGGAAACTCTTACATACAAAAGAGTCTTCTATTCGACATTTGATCTACAAGTCTAGTTTTCACTAAGACGTTTTGATTCATTCTATACATCTTTTAAATGAGCTCAGACTCAAAGGAATCGAAAACAACTCAGTTGCTAAAAGTTCCAAAGATGATTTCAGACGAAAAAAGTAGGTGTACACCGGCTGAAGCTACACGCTCAAAGCAAGGTGCTACAAAACTAAAGAGGGGTAAAGATATTTCTTATACAAAATTCATTGCTGAGAGTGACAGTTTGATACGATACTGCACTCGATTTTCATCTTCACCGATTCAAGACAATTCTGAATCGGTCTTAGAAATCAAAAAGGATAATTTAGATAATTTCTGGACACGTCTCCCAGCGGCATATGACGCAATCGTAGAATCTGACGACTCAAATCTACCGGAAAATTTTAAATCCTCGGCATACACCAAGTATGAACACTGCCTAGACCAATTCGAAGACACAAAAGCAATGATTTCTGATCAACTAAAGCTTTTAAGAGCAATTGCACCTACTCCACAACCGAGGGTAGAGCTGCCACAAAGACAAGCCCAAGAGGCAAGTTCAGGCATTCACCTTAAAGTGCCAGTATGCGACACAGATATATTTCATGGTGGTTATGAACAGTGGCCGTCCTTCCGAGACATGTTTACAGCCTTGTACATAAACCATCCTAAATTATCTCAAGCGCAGAAATTGTATCACCTCAGATACAAAACCAAAGGTCAGGCAGGCGTAATAGTCAAACAGTTCGCTCTCAATGACGAAAATTTCAATTTTGCTTGGGAAGCTCTTAAAGCACGTTACGAAAAACGAGAATATTGGTCGACAAGCAAGTGACGATACTAATGAATTTACCAAAAATTCAGAAAGAAACCAGTGAAGAATTCATAAAGCTTCAATCCACGGTTTCAAATTGTTTGTCTGTTTTATCAACACAGAATATTCCCACAGATAATTGGGACCCCATTCTGGTGAATATATGCACAGCTGCATTACCAGAAAAATCGTTACTTTTGTGGGAGCAATCGCTCTCATCGCGAAGAAAGTGCCCAACGTGGCAGCAAATGAAAGAATTTCTAACTACACAATATGAAATAGCAGAAAGGGTAGATAAAAAACTAGTCAGAAGGAAAATCGTTCAAAACGACCTGAATAGAAGCTTCAATAGACCCCAAGCAAGTAGTCACAATAATTTAAATAAAAGCTTTTTTAAGAATCAATCGTTCACTTCTGAACAATATAAGCAAACGTCATGCGAACTTTGTAGAGGAGGTCACAAACTAAAATTATGCGAAAAATTCAAAAAAATGAAAGTTAGCGATCGAAACAATTTCGTAAGAACGAAAAATTATGTACAAACTGTTCTGTCACATGCGCATACGCTTAAAGATTGCGAAAGCAAATTTAATTGCGTTTACTGCCATAAAAGACATCATTCAATGTTACATATAACAAATTTTTCCAGCTCACCCCAAACAATGCAAACGTAAAACGAGCAACAGGATTAGTTGCCACAACAAATCCTGAAAACTGCCAAGAAGCACCATGCTGCTCAAAGGCGATGAAAACCCAAACGCTACATAGCGAAAACCACAGTAGGGTACTATTACCCACAGCAGTTGTCTCCATCGAACACCGAGGAGAACTGTTCAAACTCAGAGCCTTAATAGACCAAGGATCACAACGATCATTTATAGCGTCTAGGGCACAAAACAGGCTTCAGTTGCCAACAAAACTGGCCAATTTTGAAATCACGGGAATGGGCGGAAGAGTTGTTCAAAACTCAAATAAAATCTGCCCCATTACCCTCTTTTCCCCAAAGCGGATAAGCGCATACAAGCAGAAGCTATTGTCTTACCGCAATTAACCAACATGCTACCAAGCTATCATATAAATAGCAAGCATTGGCAAAAGGTTTCACACCTTAAGTTAGCAGACCCCAACTGCAACACTCCCGCTCAAATAGATCTCCTATTAGGCAGCGATCTCATACCACAAATTATTCTCGAAGGTATTGAGAAAATTACCAAAACACTTCTGGCGCAAAATACCATTTTCGGATGGGTCCTAAGTGGACTAGTTGCGGAACCAGTTACAACATTGACAACTCAAGTTGAGGAAGTCTCAAATGAGTACCTCAATTCACAATTGAGAAAGTTTTGGGAACTAGAAGAACTCCCCCCCCATATCAGTCACAACCCCTGAAGATCAGTATTGTGAGGATTTTTACAAAGCCACAACTACTAGATCAGAAAATGGTCGGTACGTCGTACGACTACCACTTAAGCAACAATTTCCTAACACACTCGCCTTAGGTCACTCTCGCACCTCTGCAATTCAGCAGTTTCTAAGTATGGAAAGAAACCTACTTAAAAAAGGCGAACTCAAATCTGAATATGATGGTGTGTTAGAAGAATACCTCCATTTGGATCACATGGAGGAAGTAACCCCAGAAGAGAAAATCGTCAACGGCAAATACTACTCCTTTTATCTGCCACATCACGCAGTAGTGAAGCCAGACAAAAAAACAACAAAAGTAAGAGTTGTTTTTAATGCCTCGAAAACCACTAGTTTAGGGAATTCCCTAAATGATATCCTATTTACGGGACCCACACTCCAACCAGATTTAATGCTTCTAATATTAAACTGGCGTATATTCAAATACGTATTCAATGAGGACGTTGAAAAAATGTATCGGCAAATAGTCGTACATAAAGACGACCAAGATTTTCAACGTATTATGTTTCGAAGATCCCCCACCAGTCCTTTACGCGACTTCAAACTAAAAACAGTTACATTTGGCGTTAACTGTGCACCATATCTAGCCATTCGAATACTCCACGAATTGGCAGACAACACAAAGTCAGAATTTCCTCTGGCAACTGAAGTGTTGAAAACTCAAACGTATGTAGACGATATTCTGTCTGGAAGTCACACTCTTCCACAAGCATACGAGGCCTTATCACAGGTAATAAAAGCCCTCAATTCCGCAGGGTTTCCATTAAAAAGATTACGGCAAATCACCCAAATATAATCAAAAATATTCCAAACGAAAATTTGTTGGACACTAATTTCCTTATATTCGAAAAGGAAAGTACAACAAAAACACTAGGCATCAATGGAATGCGATATCGGACCAGTTCTCATACACGACAGAGTCCATATCCGCATTATCAGCCATAACGAAAAGACAGATTTTATCCTCGGTGGCAAAACTTTTCGACCCCGCAGGATGGCTTTCGCCAATAATGATCCAAGCGAAAATCTTAATACAAGAGCTATGGCTAGATGGAACCGACTGGGACGAACAAGTGAAACCTCTTCGCTTAGAAAAATGGTCCCAGTTCGCAAACAATCTGAATGATATTTCTCAGATACAAATTCCACGATGGGTAAACTACTCCCCGAACACAAAGTCGAATTACATGGCTTTTGTGACGCCTCAGAAAAGGCATACTGCGCTACTATCTATGTGCGCACGCAAAGTGACACCACGACCACAAGCCACTTATTAGTAGCAAAAGCAAAGGTGGCACCTTTGAAAACTATAAGTCTCCCACGACTTGAGTTATGTGGCGCACTACTACTGTCAAAATTAGTAGCCATGGTGCAAACGCATTTAAATATGACGAAATGCAAACTATATATGTGGTCCGATTCTGAAATTGTACTAGCCTGGTTGGAAAAACCACCACATGCATGGAAGACGTATATTTCTAACCGAACGTCTCAAATACTTGACCTAGTGGGATCAGCCACTTGGCGTCACGTAGCCAGTGCTGACAATCCTGCCGATCTAGGTACAAGAGGGTGCAAGCCACTGCACCTTGCCACCACCACCCTCTGGTGGAATGGCCCCCGATGGTTGATAGAATCTCCTGATTCTTGGCCACAATCCCCCATGCGCAACATTATCGCACCAGAAGGTCGAAAAATCGCCACCTTTCACACCATATTGGATGAGGCCGACATCCTTGAACGATTTTCATCGTTTCCAAGAGCTCTCAGAGTAGTTGCTTATATGTTCAAATTTATAGAACAACTCAAAAGCAAAGTGAAGGGATCACATAATTTCCCATGCAACACAGTGACGCACCTAGAGTTACAAAAGGCAAAGGTCGCACTAATAACATATACACAAACGCGCTATTTCAGCCGCGATATATCACTACTAAGAGAATCGAAGCCGATTGATAAAAAGAGCTCACTCTTAGTCCTCAACCCATTTCTGCACACGAAAGGTCTGCTTCGTGCCAATGGTCGGCTTGCTAATTCGAGCCTGACATACAATGAACGCCACCCCATAATAATTCCAGAGAGGTCACCATTTGCCACATTATTCCTCCATTACATCCACATTTTAATGCTACACGCCGAACATCGTCTCATGCAACAGATGGTACGCCAGTAGTATTATATCCCCCGTCTTAAGCCGCAAATCAAGAAGTGCATCTTCACGTGCAAGATTTGCACTATGCACAAGCAGAAGATGCGAACGCAGATTATGGCAGCACTTCCACCGGAACGCTGCAATTTCGCTCTGCCTTTCACCACAACAGGTGTTGATTTTGCTGGGCCTTTCCAGGTAAAGGCGTCCATGTTAAGGTCTCCCACTCTCATGAAAGGCTATGTGGCTGTCTTTGTATGCTTCACGACAAAGGCAGTACACCTTGAGCTATGTAGTAATCTGACGACGGAGGCTTTTCTCGCGGCATTTGCTCGCTTCGTCGCTCGACGTGGCTACCCCTCAAAAATCATGAGCGATAACGGGAAAACCTTTATCGGAGCTCAACGAGCCACAGAAAAGCAATTTGTGGAATTTTTAAAACAAGTGTCACCTGACATCGTACAAAAGTACGCCCCTCAAGGTATCAACTGGCAATTTATACCCCCAAGCGCTCCTCATATGGGCGGTTTGTGGGAATCTGCTGTAAAAAGCTTCAAATCCCATTTCAAACGGGTAGCTGGAAATTACAAATTCAATTACGAAGAGTTCACGACGTTATTAAATCGAATTGAAGCCGTTCTCAATTCACGGCCACTCACAGTACTATCGCAAGACCCCTCAGATTTCACCGCCTTAACGCCAGGGCATTTTCTAAAAGGAGCACCCATCCTGGCCCTTCCTGAGCCAGGCGTGGAGTCGCTATCTCTATTAAATCGATGGGAACGAATTAAAATTCTCCATCATGATTTCAGCCGCCGTTGGAAAGACGAATGCATAAAGGATCTCCACAAAAGATACCGCTGGAAGACTCCTCAACAAGCGCCTAAACTTGGAGACTGTGTCCTCATTCACGACGATTGTCTACCCACCACCGAGTGGCGGCTTGGCCGCATAGAAAAGCTACATTACGGCTCCGACGGTCACATACGAATCGTTGATCTCCGTACGCAAAACGGAACGCTAACCAGATCGCTCGTGAAGCTATGCTTTCTGCCAACTTCCGACGATCGCGATTCCGAAAACCGGAAAAACCGAACCGATAATATCGCGATATAATAAAATCACTAAATTAAATACGAAAACGAAAAAAACCCAAATATAAGCCGTAAATAAAAATAGTAAACCGTACGTAAAAATAACAAGCCGTAAAGAAAACAAACAAAAAATGGTCGATCAATACGACGGCCCATTCATGCCACATATCGTGGCACGATGGCCCATATCAACTTACAATGACAGATATGCATAATTAACCATCTCATTTCCCGCAGATTACCATGGATGTAGATACGCCAGTTGCAAATACGTCAGCCGCTCGGGCGGCAACCAATGTGCCACGCAACGGGCCTGCACCAGCGCCCCGAACGGTAGTTGCAACAGCACCGGCTTCGGCTCCGGCAAACCACGCCAGCAACTGCACCGGCAACAACGCCGGTACCTGTACCGGTAACCGTGCCTGCATCGGTACCTGCACCCGCGCCTCGTGGTGGCACCCGACCACCACCGATCACATCGAGGACTTCGGAGATCCGTCAGATAAGGTGCCCCATCTGTCGACGCCCACACCGGCTGCACCATTGTGGCATATTTCGGGGTATGCGACCCGTGCAACGGCAGCAAGTTGCCCAGGCCCACGGGCATTGCCATAACTGCCTGTCACATACACATGTGACTGCAGCGTGTGAGTCACGCGGGCTGTGCCAAATATGCCACAGACCGCATCACACGCTGCTACATCGCAGCGCAGCACGCGAGGTGAATCGGCCACCCATCCAGCGCGGCCGCATACCCCGCTCCCAATCCGCAACTCGTGGCGCATCCCAGCGACGCGGAACCTCTTTGCGGCGACGACAGCCTGGGCCACCACCTCGTCGGTCTACTGGGCTGAGCAGCGTTGTGGCTACGCTGCAACAGCTGCAGCGCCTTTTAGGC
This sequence comes from Bactrocera tryoni, assembly GCF_016617805.1. Taxonomy (NCBI): domain Eukaryota; kingdom Metazoa; phylum Arthropoda; class Insecta; order Diptera; family Tephritidae; genus Bactrocera; species Bactrocera tryoni. The sequence goes on along the minus strand of NW_024395913.1, from coordinate 125,853 downwards.
TAAACAGCCGTTTAGGGGGCCGGGATGGCTAAATGAGCACCTGACCCCCTCTTAATATAATAAAACTACACCCCACTCATACACACCACACTCAACACGACTACACCATCTACATCATCCACACATCATTTCATCACACTCTCATCTCATCATTATCTACACCACACCTTTCACACCACACCCGAGGACACCAAACACAATCAACAAAAGGGACTGGCGGACGGGCCAGCGTCTCTTTCTCATACGATCCGTGCGCTTACACATACGTGTCATCCCAGTCGTCAGTGATTCTCCGTTTTTTAATTCGCTGCCAAAGACATCGCCAAATCACCGGGTAAGTGCCGCGCGTTTTTAACCTTCCTAGTTTCTAATATGGAATTATTTCGTATGTTGCGTATGGCTTTCAAGCAGGAGAAGCTGCCTGAGCAAATAAAGAATTTGCCTTTTTGTAAGATAGCATATCTTAATGCCATATACATATATTCCAATTGCCTCGGCGGTAAATACGGACGAATATGATGGAAGAATTCCGCCAGTAATAGTTGTCCCGTTAGCTGTGGCAGAATTAGTTAATTTTGACGCATCTGTGAAAATTTCTTTAAACTTTTTATTCTTATAGATGTGGGTTATTTCTAAGAAGTTTTGTTGAAAAACTGTGTTATTGGTGGTGGATTTTTTGAAATTATGTAGAGATGTATTTATTGAGACAGTGTTGGTTGTATAAAATTTCGATGGGATATGAATGTTTAAAGTTAAGACTGCGGCGAAGGGTAGATTTGAGTTGAAAATTCGTTTTGTGTTTTGCTGCAAGCGTTATATGTACATTTCTGAATGCCAGTGTTTGGAGAATTGAGTATTTTTGGAAGCAGTTGTCTCATTTTTTCGTAAACTCTTTCCTTTATTGACGGTAAACCACTTTCTCCTAAGATACATTTGGTTGGTGATGTAGGAAAAGCGTTTAAGCTACGACGAATCGCGGCGTGATATGGAGCCTCCAACTGCTTAATGTTTGTGTTCGAGCACCAATCGTAAATCGGTAGGCTATAGTCTATTTTAGAGAGTATTATGGCTCTTGTAATATTTATAAGTGTATTTGTATGTATAAATGACCGTTTGCTAGATAAATACTTAATTATGTTTAGTCTACTGGAAAGCGATTTTCTAAGGTTCATACAGTGATACTTAAATATAAACTTATTGTCATATTCCTAATATTTTTAAGTTATTTACACGAGTTTTTAAAGTATTGTCGAAAATTAGATCCGGGTATAAACATTTTTTTTTACAAATATGTAATAATTGCAATGTACGTATTAGCTACACAAATTGGATGGTTAAGTTGATTGATTGTCTACCATGACAATGTTGAAGTAATATTAAAAATTTCATGAGGTATATGTCTTTTAACTAGTATACCAACTCCTTGTTCGTTAGTTTGTATGTTGTATAAATTAAAAAAGTTGCCAGTGTATTGTTTGGGAAAATATGTTTTTTGGGTACTAGTTATTGGAATGTGAGTTTTCTGAATACATATCACATCTGGGTTCTTTTCTTTGATAAGTAATTGCAGCTCATGGCAATTGTTCCAATATCCATTCATTGGATGATTTTAATACCATTGATGTAAGTGAGAGGAAATCAGGTCGTGAGAATATATATTCATGTGAATAGTCGTGTATGAAGTGTTTCGTTATTCTAGGATTTCGTTATCAGATGTGTTTTGTTCTTGAGTAGCAGCGAGAACTTGAGAGAGATTTGGGAGAGGTTGATAATGTGAATGGAATTGAGAGGGAGAGTATGGTGAGTTTGGTCGAAGAGGTGGATTTATCTTATAGTTTGTTTCCATTTCGTTTTGATCTGTGATTGGATATGAGATTTCCAAAACCGCTGAGTTATTGTATTTGTTGTTTGCATTGTTGTTGTCAAAAGAGTTATTAATGTCTGTTGTTGGAGTAGGAGCTGGTAGGGTATGTATTGAATTTGTTGTATTTTGTTTTGGTGCGTCGTTTGTCACTTGGATATCTGTGTTGTTGTTGTTAACTAATGCTTGGTTTGCTTGTGAATTATTTGTGTTTGTGTTGATATTGTTACGTTGTGAATTGGGTCTATTTTTTATAATATAAGAGAAAGGGATCGAAGACTCATTGAGAGCTGGAGGCACCTGTGCTTTGAATGTTTGTTAATGCTTCACGTATTGTACATTTTTTGTCTGTTTTAATGACAATTATTTGTTTAATTTGTGCAAATTTCATGCATGTTTTATTAGAAGCAGCGTGGCTACCTGAACAATTTGTACAAAGAGTGCGAGAGCACGGAGTGGGAAAGTGGGGTGGGAGTGCACATGAGTCGCATGCAGCCGGTTTATTACAGCGTTTTGTTGTGTGGCCAAGCATTTGGATTTTTTGCACCTCATGGGGTTAGGATAGTATGGCTTGACTTTAGTAGTGTACCAAGATACTTCTAATTTTGTGGGTAATTGGTACAAATCAAATGTGAGGAGTACTACGCCACTAGGGATAGCCTTTCCGTCAATGTGTTTGATAAATTTATAAACAGAGACGACGCCCTGGTCAGTCAAATTTTCAATTATTTCTGTCTCAGGTATATCATTAAGGCACGGTGCGAAAATAGTGCCCTTTGAATAGTTGAGGTAATGGTGTAACTCTATTTTTACATCACACACGCCGATTAAATATGTTGTAGCCAAAAACTTTTTTGCGATGTGATTGTTTTTAACTAAAAGCAGCAGGCTGCCGTCTTTTAAATTTGAAATTTCCATTTTTTCAGATGAAATATTTTTTAATGCCTTGTGTACTGCAAAGCACGAATATTGGGTTAGGTGTTTATTTGAATTATTCGCACTGACCACGAGGTATTTGGGATTGTCTTTTTTGATAGTAGGCAATACCGGAAAGTAATCTTTGGTTATGCTTTGAGATTTTTTTCGCTTAGATTTTGGGCTTCTGGATAACAGGGCAAACCTGTTATCTCCAAGCGTGGGTCCCTCAAGGGACATTTTGATTAAAAAAATAAAAATAATAATAACAAGTAAGGAAGGGCTAAGTTCGGGTGTCACCGAACATTTTATACTCTCGCATGATAAAGTGATAATCGAGATTTCATTATACGTCATTTACATATTTTTCAAATACCGTATTTTTGTAAAGTTTTATTCCGCTATCATCATTGGTTCCTAATGTATATATTATACAGAGAAGGCATCAGATGGAATTCAAAATAGCGTTATATTGGAAGAAGGCGTGGTTGTTAACCGATTTCACCCATATTTCGTACATGTCATCAGGGTGTTAAGAAAATCTTATATACCGAATTTCATTGAAATCGGTTGAGTAGTTCCTGAGATATGGTTTTTGGTCCATAAGTGGGCGAGGCCACGCCCATTTTCAATTTTTAAACAAAGGCCTGGGTGCAGCTTCCTTCTGCAATTTCTTCCGTAAAATTTAGTGTTTCTGACGTTTTTAGTTAGTCCGTTAACGCACTTTTAGTGATTTTCAACATAACCTTTGTATGGGAGGTGGGCGTGGTTATTTTCCGATTTCTTCCATTTTTGAACTGTATATGGAAATGCCTACAGAAAACGACTCTGTAGTGTTTGGTTGACATGGCTATAGTAATTTCCGAGATATGTACAAAAAACTTAGTAGGGGGCGTGGCCTCGCTCGGATAATAACCACGCCCACCTCCCATACAAAGGTTATGTTGAAAATCACTAAAAGTGCGTTAACCGATTAACAAAAAACGTCAGAAACACTAAATTTTACGAAAGAAATGGCAGAAGGAAGCTGCACCCAGGCCTTTTTTAAAAATTCAAAATGGGGGTGGCGTCGCCCACTTATGGACCAAAAACCATATCTGAGGAACTACTCAACCGATTTCAATGAAATTCAGTACATAATATTTTCTTAACACCCTGATAACATGTACCAAATATGGGTGAAAGCGGTTCACAACCACGCCTTCTTCCAATATAACGCTCTTTTGAATTCCATCTGACACCTTTTCTGTATAATATATACATTAGAAACCAATGATGACAGCGGAGTAAAACTTTGCACAAATACGGTATTTGAAAAATATGTAAATGACGGATAATGAAACCTCGATTATCACTTTACCCGACACCCGAACTTAGCCCTTCCTTACTAGTTTTTTGTTCAATTTCTATCTGAACATCTCGTTTTCCGGCCAAATCCTGCATTTGTTTTTCTATGTTCGCGTCAAACTTCGCTTGTTCTTCAGCACTTTTTCTTTTTAGTTCGATTTTTTTATCAAAATATCGTTCTCTAGCGCTTTTACGATAACGACGATTTGGAATAGGATTTGCTGCGTTGCACATGCTACGGCTCAGTGCAGACCGGCTCTGCCTAGAAGCACTTGGCGTATCGTCGAGCAATGGTTCAAAACCAGTTGAATCTGTTAACAACTCCTTACCTGTTTAAAAATACTTAATAATTATTTGGTTTGTGAAAAGTTTGTTTACAAATTTAAAAATTCAAATTTACCTTCTCTCCATGTCAAACATTTCGTTGCAATAAATTTGAATATCAGCTGATTGTTATTGCCCGCGTTGCCAACATAATGCATATTTAAGCGAAAATGTGAAATAAGCTAAATGCATTTTATTTGTCCATGATTTAGCTATTAGCTTGTGATAGTCAAATAAAACACGGCTATTATATAAAAATAATTGTATGTTTTATATGCTTACAGTGGCTTGCGTAGTGCTAAAATTATGTAAAAACAAAGTGTGTTTTATATGTTTAAAACTGCTTGCGCTGTGCTAAAATTATGTAAAAATAAATGTTTGTTTTATATATGGGCATGGGCAGTGCTAAAATAATGTAAAAAGAAGTATCGGTTTTGTATGTTTAAAGCAGCTTGCGCAACACCAGAATTATGTAAAAAAAATGTTTGCTTTGTATGTTTTTTACGCGGTCTGTACAGAATTATGTAAAAACAAAGAGTGCAATTATGTTTTGTATGTTTAAAGCAGTGGTCGGCATGAGAGGATCTGTCACTGTGTTGGCGAGCACGAAACCAAAGTAGCCCAGTGAGAAATTGGGATTAAAATTAAGCATCTAATTTAAATAATTAATAGTATAATGAAAATTAACAAAATGTCTTTTAAGGATATATTCCCTATTAAAGGCATTGCGCTATAGTCTTGCAGGATGTTAATTCGTTGCTGGCTCGACAACGACTGAACGATAGAGCGTAAGCGTACGTTTGAAGTTAGTTTGCAAAATTTTGCTATGAAATGCCGACTACTGGTTTAACCCTAGAACACACACCCAGAAAATACCACGTAAACACACACCCGGGATACGTTTGAACCCGGGACCTTATTTTGCGGTTTTTTTAATGCTTATTCAACCGATTTCTATGATTTTTTTAAATGTATATTTTAATATATAACAAGTATTTTGTCTTTTGTTTCATTCGAATATTCCTACTGGTTCCAGCGATATGGGCAAATAAAGTCAGGACGTGCAACAGTGGATTTTTGTTTTTGTTGTTGTCCTGATAAATGCAAAACAAAATAATATAATTTATAATAATATACTTGTAGAGTAACAACGAATACACATTTTGGTTTTTATTTCATTGAAATATTCTACCTGGTTCAAAAGATATGTGCAAAAAGGTCGCGCAAGGTATGGGTACGTAGGTAGAAAATACACTGGTATAACTGGTTTTTGTATTTTATATGCAGCTTCAAGGGTTGTTTTCACACGAGGTGTTGTTATAAATGCTGCCTGTTGATATTTTCATTATTGTTTTGGTGCTCAAAAGTGTAAGAAGTGAAAATATAAGTGAAAATAAATATAACTGAAACTATAAATAACTGGATACGAAATGACTTCAAGAAAAAACGAATATTCATCAAGTGCAGCATATAGAAGGTAAAAAATGTAAAATAAGCAACAATGTAAACATATACTAATTTTTTTTTATTATGCAGGCTAACTGAGGAACAGCGAGAATCATATATACAATCTTTATTTGATGAAATTTGTGACGATGACGCTCCCTATGACTTTGACTCAGAAGATGAAGAAGAAATTCAAATCAATGACATTGAAATTGCTGATGACGATGCTGAAGTTTCGCAAAGTGCCGCAGAAGTATTACCTGTGCGGACTATGAGGATGATGAAGAAGAAGAAGTAGAAGAAAATAATGAATTACCTGCTAGTGACGAAAAATTTGTTGCACGTGATGGTACTGAGTGGATGAAAGAACCAAATGTAAGTCGTCAGGTACTCAGACAAAATATTATAAGAGAACGTTCTGGACCAGCTAGATGCACTGAAATGTTGTCAATAGAGCAAATATTCAAATGTTTCATGAACGTTGAAATGGCTGATGTAATTATGCGCCACACAAATAAGTTAGCAAAAGAAACTTATAATGCTTACAACAATGCCCATCCAAACACAACTCCTAAGTCATGGACGCCTGTGTCAATAACAGAGCTGTATGCATTTTTTGGCATACTTATTATGACTGGTGCGAACCATAGCAATGGAGAACATGTTCGAAATTTATGGAGCGTCAAAAACTATCCTTTATATCGCGCCACAATGGGAGTCAACCGTTCCTGTTCGATATTGCGGTTCCTAAGATTTGACGATAAAAACACTCGTGCAACACGCTTACTAACTGATAAAGCAGCACCGATCAGTGAGTTGTAGACGATGATGAACAATAATCTTGCTGCACATTATAAGCCCAGCTAATGCTTAACGATTGATGAACAATTATTTCCTTACCGTGGACGCACACGGTTTACACAGTACATACCGTCAAAACCTGCTAAATATGGTGTCAAGGTTTGGTGGATTTGCGATGCCACAAATGCATATCCACTGCATGGACAAATATATAGTGGCCAAGCAGAAATTGGTAGGGAAACGAACCAAGGCGAACGAGTGGTGAAGGATTTGTCTGCTAAATACCAAGGAAGTGGCCGAAACATTACAATGGACAATTTGTTTACGACCTTGCCAGTTGCAGAACTGCTTCTCACCTGGAAACTCACGATCGTTGGAACTTTGCGCAAAAACAAGAAATGAAGCAGAACAAAAACAGGACAATTGGTTCAAAAACAAGAAATGAAGCAGAACAAAAACAGGACAATTGGTTCAACGACATTTGGCTTCAAAAATAATGTGACAATGTGCTCTTATGTTCCCAAAAAAATTAAGCAGTAATTTTGCTTTCGACCATGCAAGTTAAAAAACGTTTAGTTATTTTTACTAAAAAAAATGTTTTCTGGGAGCTATGCTCCTTTTTTTGGGAGCAATGCCCCTTTATTTGGGGGCTATGCTCCTTTATTGAATTCTGAGCAAGAACTGAATTTTACAATTATTTACGCTTAACTCTAAACCTACGTTTGCCGCTGCAACGGGTATGGAGTTTGCTGACGCTGCACTTCCCAGAGGTTGGCACTTCGCTGACGTTGCGGTTGTAGGATGGCTGGTAGTGGTTTACTTGCTGTTCTTTCTTCGCTATAGAACTTTTTCCCGTTGATAGCAATGGTTACGTTGGTATACAAAATGATGGAGGTCCCGTTTAGAAATGTAGATTCGTTGTTTATTAAAATTTCTCCGTTGTATTTATTTGAAAGTAAAATTCCAGGTCCCATTTCCTCTATAGTTGGGATATGCTGGTTGTTGACCTCCGTGCAGTTTGGCAAACGACTTTTTAAAAGATTAATTATACAAGTATCATTACTTAAATCTACTACATTATTGCTTAAGCATATTTGTAGGGAATTGTATTTCTTACAATAATTTTCTATTCCATAAATTCCCTTTTCGCAGTTTAAAATTGTTTTAAAATTGATTTTATTGATTCTCCCGTTATGTTTTACTGCTTAATATCTAATGTTTTACAATTTTGGTTATCTACGGTTAAGAGGCTAACAATATAAATTATAATTTTGCCATTAGTTGCAATTTTTGCTTCGGAAGTTTCGAGAGCTTCGTCTAAATTTACATATGAAATATTGTTATTGTCTATTACTTCCTTCACAATATTTATTTCTTCATTTAATAGAATAAAAGAATTTATTATGTTGGCTTTTGCCCAATGTATTGTGTGTGCAATATTTAAAATTTCTTTCTTAATTATTTCTATACAAATTAGAGCTGTAAAAATGTTTCAATTTCTAAACTTTTTCTTTTTGTATGGTTTTAATTATATTATTTGTGATATTTTTTATCTCGCTAATTAAATTCTGTTCACGCTCTTCCTCCAGGAGTTAAATTCACCTGGTCGTCCTGAAAATTCCCTAAAGCATTTAACCATGCCCGGAACTTTATCTAGTTCGTTTATGTTATTCGCGTTCAGTGTCAAACTGTGGTCGGGTTCGGTATAGTCAGTAATATTCTGAGTACTCATTCGTTCGAGTACTTCTCGAACTATTGTCGTTATGGATGTTGGGTTAGGGGTGGGAGGGTTTAAAGGATGGTTGGAAGGATTTGAAGAATGGGTGGTTTGCCCATAGTCTATCCTCATTTGATTTAATTGTTCAATTAGCTCTTCAGCTGTATCCGGCATTATGATAATCTTTTCTTTTAAGTTAATTAGTAAAAAAAAAAAAATCTTTGTAATAGTACTTTCTTTGACAATATTAGAATCTTTTTGCAAAGCTTACGTTAATTTAAGGCTTTTTTTCCTTTTTTGTGTCGGATAATTAATTTCTTTCAATTCAAGTTTCGTATTCTTTATAATAATAAAATTCTTTATAATTTCTTTTTTTCTTTTTGTATCGAATAATTATTTTCTTTCAATTCAAATTCCGTATTCTTTATAATAATAATATTCTTTATAATTTCTTCTTTTTTTTTTTTGTTTCGAATAATTATTTTCTTTCAATTCAAATTCCGTATTCTTTATGATATTCTTTATAATAGTCTTAAAATATAAAATTTTATAAATCTTACATTAGGTGTTTCCAGCTTTCCATAGGATATTGTGATGCGCTCCGGGGTTGTCCCTTTTCTTTAACAGTACTGAGGTCCCTCGGCGTTTAAAAATCCCACGTTGTGCGTTGTAGCCGCTCGTTAGCACTGAATTTATTGTATTTTTTGTTTTTCACACACTTTTTTTTTTGTTTTTAACTAGCGGAGCCTTACTCTTTTATTTTCAGGCTTTTCTTTTTTATTCACAATCACTACCGTTCGCCACTCGCGAAGCCTTACTTTTTGTTTTCAGGCAATTACCACTTACGCGCGCTGGTTCCTGCTCGGGCGCCAGTTAAAAAACGTTTAGTTATTTTTACTAAAAAAATGTTTTCTGGGAGCTATGCTCCTTTTTTTTGGGAGCAATGCCCCTTTATTTGGGAGCTATGCTCCTTTATTGAATTCTGTGCAAGAACTGAATTTTACAATTATTTACGCTTAACTCTAAACCTACGTTTGCCGCTGCAACGGGAATGGAGTTTGCTGACACTGCACTTCTCACAGGTTGGCACATCGCTGACGTTGCGCTTCCCACGAGTTGCCACTACACGTGTCGCACTCTCAGCGATTTAGTGGTGTCATATTATATTGCTTTGTATCATATGATATTAATGCATCATATGATACTTTTTGATCGTATGGGGTGCTAACTTGCATAATGATGCTGAAATAGCTTACAGTGGGAAATCTGAAATAATTGAATATTATAATCTTATCAAAGGTGGTCTTGATCGAATGAACCAAATGTTTGCGGAATATCCAACACAAAGACAAACAAAACGATGGCCACTAGCGATGTTCTTCAACATGTTGGACATTGCAGCTCTTGCAGCCTACATTGTCTACGATTTGAATAACCCTATGTTGCCTTGGAGAACAAACAACAAGCGTAAGCAGATCCTGCGCAGCTTGGCTGAAGCATTGTGTATGCCCATTATTGAAGCCAGAGCCATAAATCGTCAAGTGACGCGAAATTTTTCGACTAAAATTGCTATTGAAGCCTATTTCAACTGACCGGTGGAATCAATGGTGTCAACAGCAGCATCAACATCTGCCGCAGCGCGAGTTATAGATTAAAAAACGTTGTTTACTGTTCGGTAGTGAGCATCAGTCTCACTCTGCCATCAGATCAGCAACTCGAGTCTGCCCGAATGTATAGGTGTACCGCACATTCCAACAGATTCAAAATATGCTGACTCTGCTATTTTGGTCACGTACTGGCTGATCATGCGATGTGGTGCACAACTGCATGCCGTCAGACGTAACCTGAGATGTAACTCCCCCAGAGCCACTCTGAGAAGTCTCCTGACTTCTTTTATTTATGATTTCCAAACTTATCTTTTCATTTTTTCTTTTGCATAAGTAAATAGTAACAATAATTATACTTATTAATATTGTTATAATAAGTGAGGCACTTATGCCATAGGATACGTTCTTATGATATTTTAGTTCCTCTATTTCTTTAATGTTCTTGAAATGATTTGGTACAATATCTTCAAATTTTATTTTTGACTCATAGCTTGGGTTTAAAATTTTTACAGGATGTATCAGTCTATCAACAAATTTAGTCTTGTTTTTACTAAATTTTTAGTCATTAATTTTAATTTCACATTTCTCAAAATTTAATGTATAGCTATTTTGCAGTACAAATTCTCTGTCATCACAATTTTGTATAAGTTTCAAATTTTTTGCATTCTTGATGATTAAAGTATCATCGCTTATTTCTTGTATTATTGTATGTAGTATTGTTATATTTAAACTCACAAGCGTTAAAAAATACAATTCCTACTTAATTTTAGTTTTCTTAATAACGTATTATCTTCATATTTATAATATTTTTTATTTATTGTTACAATTTTTTCATCCTCATGAACTATTTGCAATTTTCGTTTGTTTGGTAGAGGCATAATTAATTTTACATATACTTTAAAAAAACTCTTTGGTATTTGAATGGCGAACACAAGTGCTTCATTTTTGAAAGCTACTACTCCTACCTTGGCCAGTTTCAGTTTATAAAAATCTATGGTTTTTAGCGGCGGCTATATTATTTTGAACTTCATGTATCTTCCCTTCTACATGTCTTAATTTATTCATTTGATCATTGTAAAGAACCAATTTCGCTAGCTCCCTATCCTCCTTTTGTATCTGATTTATTTCTTTTAATATTTTACTCCTGTCATTCTTTACTATTGTTTTCATTAAATTAATTGACTCGTTAAAATGCTCATTTATTATAATCTGCTTATTGATATTTGTAATTGCATTGTGCGAATTTCCCTCTATTACTTCTAAATGACTAATTATATCCTGTCGGTCCTCCTCGTCCATTACCCCGAACAACCATTTACACATTGTCCCTCCTATATTAATTAAACCTCTCTTCTTTCTTTCCTCTTCCTTGGGAGATTTTTGCTTTAATTACTTTAATTTCGTTAAAAAGAAGTGCCTTGTTACTTAGGTCAAACTTGTTAGCTCTTTCGGGTGTATAATATGTAGTATCGTATTGACTTCGTCAACGATTTCTACTTCGTCGAGTTGGATCATGGTGTATCCTGCCTCTTCAACTATTGGTGTCACTTGTAAGAGTGCTGCCACCAATGTCATAGTTAGTAAAAAAAACACAATTATTCCCATTATCTGTAAAAATAAAATGTTGCTAAGGAGAGTATTATAGTTTTGTTCACATAACGGTTGTTTGTAAGTCCTAAAACTAAAAGAGTCAGATATAGGGTTATATATACCAAAGTGATCAGGGTGATGAGTAGAGTCGAAATCCGGATGTGCAAGCTGTAACTTGAGTAAAAATTGAGATATCATGATGAAACTTGGTACACGTATTCTTTGGCTCCATAGGAAGGTTAAGTTCGAAGATGGGCAAAAGCGACCCACTGCCACGCCCACAAAATGGCGGAAACCGAAAACCTATAAAGTGTCATAACTAAGCCATAAATAAAGATATTAAAGTGAAATTTGGCACAAGGGATCGCATTAGAGATGGGCATATTTGGACGTAAATTTTTTGGAAAAGTGGGCGTGGCCCCGCCCCCTACTAAGTTTTTTGTACGTATCTCGGAAACTACTATAGCTATGTCAACCAAACTCTACAAAGTCGTTTTTTGAAAGCATTTCCATATACAGTTCAAAAATGGAAGAAATTGATAATAACCACGCCCACCTCCCATACAAAGGTTATGTTGAAAATCACTAAAAGTGCGTTAACGGACTAACTAAAAACGTCAGAAACACTAAATTTTACGGAAGAAATTGCAGAAGGAAGCTGCACCCAGGCTTTTTTTAAAAATTTAAAATGGGCGTGGCCTCGCCCACTTATGGACCAAAAACCATATCTCAGGAACTACTCAACCGATTTCAATGAAATTCGGTATATAATATTTTCTTAACACCCTGATGACATGTACGAAATATGGGTGAAATCGGTTCACAACCACGCCTTCTTCCAATATAACGCTATTTTGAATTCCATCTGATGCCTTCTCTGTATAATATATACATTAGGAACCAATGATGATAGCGGAATAAAACTTTACAAAAATACGGTATTTGAAAAATATGTAAATGACGTATAAAGAAATCTCGATTATCACTTTATCATGCGAGAGTATAAAATGTTCGGTGACACCCGAACTTAGCCCTTCCTTACTTGTTTTATTTATTTATTTATTTTTTTTAATGTGTTATTATCCCCATTAAATGCCCTTAAGCTAAATGTATCTTCATCCCTCTCGTTTGGGTTTTCAATATTTGCCAATTTCATTGGTCTTTTTATATTAGTCGGATGAACATTCTGTAGTGGATTAATTCGGTAATACGGTTGATCTTTATGCCGTACTCTTTTGCAATTTTTTATCGGTCCGGTCGATCTCAGTTCTATATAGTCTTCTCTGTACCTATTTCTATTGTGTATGGTGAGTTGTTTTTTCTGGTCTATTGCATTTTTTAAAATGGTTGGATCATTATTATTTCTTGCGTTATTGGGTGTACATTTTATGGTTGAGTGATAGCGATCATTATAGTTACCTATAACCATCTGTATCCTCATTTCTGTTGAGAGACTTAGATCCTCAATTCCTGTTAGTTTTTCTAACTAGGTTGAGTGTAGCCTCTCAATGTCTGCATTTCCTGTATGGCTATTTGGTCTTGTATGATGGACTTCTACATTTTCGGCATTTAAATATTTTATTAATTGTTCTGCTCTATCATTCATAAATCTCTGAAAAGTAGCTGGGGCATTTTTCAACCAGAAAGGCATTCGGACGTATTCATATAGTCCTGCCGGAATGACAAAAGCTGTTTTCTGGATGTCCCTTTCTGCCATTAAAATCTGATGGTAACCTTTTGCTAGATCTATGGTGCTAAAGTACTGTGCTTTGCCCAATTTATCTAAGATCCTTCGATATTCGGTAGAGGATACTTATCGTCTACAGTCAATTGGTTTAACCTCCTATAATCAACCACTAGCCTGAATTTTTGTATTCCTGAATTATCTATCTTTTTCGGTATGATTAGAATAGGTGAGCTATATCTACTGTGACTTTTTCTAATTAGATAAGTTTATTGAAATGCTTTAATAATTTTTCGATTTCCTTTTTCTCATTTGATTTTAAATGATCAAGGTTGATGTTCTTTACTTCACTTATATCTAATGAATAAACTTGCTCTTGCATAGTTTTCATATAGAATGGAAGATTCACACCATTTTTCAAAATTATTGTCATTTTTTCGATATCAATGGTTTTAACGTTTTTTAAAAAGGAAGTCATTTCCTATTAACAAATCATATAACTAAATATTTTCATTATACTTATGGTTGAACCTGAGGCGACCAAAGCATAAAATTTTTTCTCAACAAATGTTAATATTATTACAATTCCTTCCAAAGGAGATACATATCTTAAGTTTCTTTCGACTCTTTGCCTAAAAAAAATTGTTTACATTTTTATCTGCCAAAATGAGGGTTGTCGCTATTACCAACTACTTTTTTTGGGAAAAATCGTAGCTATTGTGAATGAAAAAAGCAATTTAACTGGCAATGCCTCTAGTCCAACATACAAGCTATGAAAGCTTATGACAGCCAACGTAAATATGTTGGCTAAGTTTTCTATACAAAATAAGCTAAAAGCTTAATTGGCTGGTCAAATAAAACACGCCTAATTTTAGCGCTGCGCAAGCCGTTTTAGACATATACAATATGCATTTGTGTTTTCATAATTATAGCACTGTTCAGACCGCTAGTTAAGGAACGTATTCCTTATAATAGTAAAAAAACCTCAAAACAACCTTGAGTTTGAATACCACAACAACCCCATCTTAAAAAAGAGCAATTGTATCTAAGCAAACAATATATATGAAAACAAACCTAAACAAATAATATAATCTGTATCTTAACAAACTATCAACTAGTAATAAGTAAACATACTAGTTAGTATAAATAGAAGTAAGAAACATGTAATAAGTTAGTCTTAAGAGTATAAATAAAGAGTACACATTTCTTCGCGGCTCAAAAATATATTCTTTTGACTCATTTTTACTTAATGTAAAAAATAACTCGCTTTAAATACATAAAACATGCATTTCTTTTTACATAATTATAGCACTGTTCAGACCGCGTTAAATACATATAAAACAAAAGTTTATTTTTACATAATTTGAACACTGCACAGCTCAGTATATACAGTAATAAACCTTTTCACCTGTGCTGCACAGGCCGCTTTAAGCATATAAAACATTGTTTTTACATAATTCTAGAACTGCAAACGCCGCTTTAAACATATAAAACAAACATTTGGTTTTACATAATTTTACCACTGCCCAGGCCGCTTTACGCATATAATATACACATTTGTTTTTACATAATTTTAGCAATGCGCAAGTCGCCTTAAAGTTATAAACCAACAAGTAAGGAAATGCTAAGTTCGGGTGCAACCTTAGATTTATACTCTTGCAACTTACAAGAATCAAAACCAGGGTAATACTTTATGGTGTAAAACGTCAACCTGAGGATCGAAATCCAAGCAATTTTATATATATCTATACTGTATATAATTCCTATATAGACAGAGACATAAGGTCTGTTAGAAAAACAAAAACAACTATATGTGGTATATGGAAGTTGGGGTAGTATCGATCAGATTTTAACTACATATTTTAACAATACCACATACTAATATCATCTCACTTACTAAAAGTTTTTTAGTTTTCATATGGAGTAAAGTCGGTCGGATTTTCGAAAATCCAGATATTAGTTATATGGGGGTGTTGACACCAACACTTACTTGTTGAATCAATCCGAAAAGAAACCCTTTTTTTCGTTTAAGCGAAATGGTATAATTTTTACAAAAGTATCTCCCCGGTCGGATACCAGTTGAAATGAAATGATACAAATTCCGAATAACTAGATGAGTTATTTGATTGAAAGAGAGATTAATTTCCTGGTCGGATACCAGTAAAAATTATAACAATGAGGAGAATAACTTAATGAGTAATTCCTTGCAAAGTTATGGAATTAACTCCTTGGTCGGGAAATGTAAAAAATCAAAGTAAAAAACTGTAGAAGCTGCTGCTCGCCGAAAATCGAAAAATCGTCCGCCGATGTCGATTGATCGCAAGAGAACGTCCGCTTCCAGGGCGAAGATTTTTGCTCGTTGGGCGGTGGTGCTGCCAATGGAAATGTGGCTTGCGAGGATGCTGCTGTCTTCAAGTGTTGTGTATGTGCCAGTGTTAGTGCTTAACTCCTTTAGCCATCCCGGTCCCCCTAGGCGAAAGTTGAGCCTAGGAATCGCTGAAGCTGTTGCAACGTTGCCACAACGTCGATAGTTCGGCCTTTGATGAGAGCCGTGTCGGTGCTGGGTTTCGTGGACGCCATAGACGGAACTCAGATGGAGGAGCCGGTCTACATCGTCGTGCTTCACGGCTGATTTGCTAAGGGTGTGGTGAAGCAGCGTATGATGCTGCCTGCCACACATTTAGCACAAAGCCCCAGAGTCACAGTCTTGAGTAGTGTGCGCGTGCGCCAGACCATTGTGGCAATGCCCATGCACCTGTGCTACTTGCTGACATAGTATCGGTGACATGCTCTTGAAGAGCCCAAAGTGTTGCAGTCGGTGTGTGCCGCAACAAAGGGGGCATCATATGCGATGGGGCTCCGCTGGTGATGACGGTGTGGTTGCTGGCACTCGTATGATAGTACGAGCAGTAGTTAGCGGTGTTGTTGCGGTGGTTGTTCGGGGTGCCGCTGTTGGGACAACCCCAGGACGGGACACACTGAAGGCCGATCGTATTGTTGGCGTTAGAGTTTGAATAGTTTCTGAATCCATATTTGGTTGTATGGAGAAAAGGTCGAGTTTAGTTGCAACTCAATTGTATAAATTATGAATAGTTTGTAACCAACTTTATTTGGTTTGTCGAGCTCGTACTAATCTACACATTATTTATGATTTATCATATTTTCGGTTTATTTCGGTATTATTATACGGATGGTTTATTACGTGCATTTTCGATATTTTCTGCGGTTGGTAGGAAGCATGGTTTAATGAGCGGTCTCGTTAGAATTCCGTTTTGAGTACGGAGGTCAACTACTCGTATATGACCGATGGTCCCGTGATTCTCTATGCGACCAAGCCGACATTCCGTTAGAGGGAGACAGTTGTCATGTATTAGGACATAATCTTTAAGCTTTGGCTTTTGGCTTTTTCCAGCGGTACTTTTTATGAACTTCCTTCACATACTCCTCCGACGGCTGAAATCATGATGGAGAATTTTAATTCTTTCCCATCTACTCCCTTGAGAAAGTGCCCTGGTGTAAGAGCTGTTAGATCTAAGGGATCTTGCAAGAGTGTTGTTAGAGGCCGTGAATTGAGAACGGCTTCATTGCGAATTAATAAAGTTGTAAATTTTTCAAAATGAAATTTGTAGTTTCCAGCTACTTTTTTAAAGTGGGATTTGAAGCTTTTTACAGTTGATTCCCATAAACCACCCATATGTGGAGCGCTTGGAGAGCTGAACTGCCAGTTAATTTCTTTTGGAGCGTACTTTTGTAAGGTAGTTCTACACCTGTGATTGTGAAGGGCAGAGCAAAGTTGCAGCGTTCCGGTGGAAGTGCTGCCATAATCTGCAGCTTATTAATAATGCAGATCTGGCACGAAAAAATGCATTTCTTTATTTTTGGCTTGAGTCTTGGGATATAAAACTCTTGGCGGACTATTTGTTGCATGAGGTGATGTTCTGCGTGTAGTATACGTAATAGTATGCGGACATACTTACATAGTTAAGATATAGGTAGCAAGTTGCGATCTCTCTGGTATAACTATGGGATGACAGTCGTTATACTTTAGGCTTGAATTAACAAGCCGACCATTTGCACCAAGTAGACCTTTCGTATCTGTGAATAGATTTAGTACTAAGTGTGAGTGTTAAAAACAACAAGAAGGTTTTGGATTTAAAATAGTACTCAGCTCTGGTTGCCCAGAGCTCTTTTATTTATAGATTTTCTTATTCTAATTCATGTACGCACCACATGCAGAGTCCATATACATATCTTAATACTAATCTACTGTACATACCGACAGTATGTACACATATCTTAAACATAAGTGTTCAACGGCATACACAACTACTTTTGAACTCTTATTAGGTCAGGATCATTTGCGTCCTTTAATCAATATAACCGAAATGAACATTTACTACAGTGCTGATAGAAATAGGTATTTGTAAATATATATTTATGTTTAAGACTGAGATTTATAAAAATATCTTATTTACAATTACAAACGTTAGGGACTGTTCAGAAATCTGAACATACTGCCTACGTTGAAGTGTTTACATTTCAAAAATAATTCAAGTGCTTATAAATCTTGGGCATTATAATTAAATTTTTCCTTCTAAGATTAGCGGCTCGAACTCGTAATAATTTTTCTTCTATAAGCTATTTTTTATTGTAGTACATTTTAATTTTTAATACAATTTTAATTTACTAAGATTAATAATTAATTTCGTAAGATATATCCTCCTACCGGATATGCCTGCCTTGCTGAATTACATTACTATTGTTACGTTGATTGCTCCAGCAATTAATAGGAATAGGTTGTCATGCCGTAATGTACCATATGATGTCATTCTAAGTCCAAGTGTTTCGAATTTAATCACGGAATTTTTCAGATCGTATGCCCAATTTCTCCAATTGTAAACTAGCGACCTCCTCATCGAGTATTTTCGGTAACAGAAGCACATCTACGTTGTATTTGTCAGCCTTGGTCCACAATTCCATTTGTGCCACCACTTGATTTCTGAACGAGTTGAACATCTCAAGCTGGGATAACCGTGCGCGAAGCTCAAATTTAACCGACGTCCTTCGGCCAACAAAATAATATGATTACTATTGGATAGTGTATAATGATCGACTTTAGGTTTGTCATTAATCTTCTTCTTGGCATTGGCATTCAAACATGCGACGTCGATTTCATAATCGAAATTACCAATATTTACACATCGTAAGGCATGAGCTCAAAATACGCGCCAGTAATAATGTCCTTTCAACCAGTTGTTGGTACGAAGTGGGTGTGACACCCCCCCATCTATGAACGAGTCGGCATTTTCGGCCGTTTTAATATCATAACTAAAAATTTGTAATTTCATTTCGGCAATTCCAGTAAGAGTTGCCAAGTACCCGGAAATTTGTTGTCAAAACTTATTGAATATTTTTAAGATTTTCATCAAAATATATTATTGCACATTAATTTTTACGTGATATCCATTGCGAATTCACTAGCCGGCATTTATGAAAATTCTAACTTCAGTAAAACGCAATAAATAGCTCTATAATTGCGGAAGCAAGCTTAAAAAGACACCTTTTCGTAATTTCCACGAGGATTATTAAAACACTACAATGTTCGAATAATAGTGGTTGAATATATTATAAATTAACGCATTGCTAGCGAGTTCAGTTGCATTTGCTGAAAAGTGTCAGATCAACCCTGAAAATGACTTTTCGAAACACCACAGAACACGCCGTGCTCCGAAGAAATATGACGATAATCCAGCAACTGCTTGTAATTTTGATTTCCAGACATTTTATAGAAAAGAATTCAAAATTGTCCTCGAAAATTTCACAAAATTGTATTCAAGATAATTTGCAAGAAACTATGTCAACCTTCAAACCCATTCAAGAGATGTTCAGGATTCCAGCTAACAGAAGTAATATTACAATAGAATCTATACAATTTGTTGTGCAATTGGAACCTAAGTTCTTCAGTGAAGATCTAGATTGTATTTTTGCTGAAACACAAATTCTTTTTGATTCACGTAAAGAGTGTAAATCTTTCGATGACATTTCTATAGTAGAGTACAAATTGAGAAAGGTCATTCCTTCTGCGTACAAAATTGTTCATTACATAATGACTGCTCCTGTCAGGTCAGCTTCATGTGAATGTTCTTTTAGTAAATTGAAATTTGTTTTCAACGATTTGCGTACAACAATGGGAGATGAACGTTTGAATTCTTTGATGCTGCTTTCTTCTTCAAAGGATAAAGTAGACGAAATCGATCTGCGCGATGTTGTTGGAAAATGGTCAATGTTGAAACATCGTAGAGTGAAAATATAACTCAGAAATTTATATTTTTTGCAATTCAATTTCTTAAGAAAATCTTGTTTTTTCCGCGTAACACGTCGCTGAACAATATATGTATTTTATATTAAGAGAAACATATTAAATGATGATTATACTAATATGTACAATACTTATTTGAGAATAAAGTATAGAAGTATGTTACATATTATGTTGTCAAACTTCTCCGTAATACCTTATCAGTAATGAAGATATCCTTATTTTACATATATTTATAAACATATACATTAAATCGGCAAATTCTTGAAATGAGTCGGCATTTCAAAGGGACTCACCCCCCCATGATCTGGATCCTCGCGACGCCCCTGTTCACCACCATTATCGAGAATCAAGTTCAAGAGCTGACTATCTAAAAACAGTAAGGTCTGTTCGATACACTATAAGTATTCTTCATTCATCAGGTCAAACAAGGAGTAGCATATATGTCCTGGTCAACCCAACAGTCCCTCTTTTTTCCAAAAATACTCCAGAACTAACTCACATCTAAGCATTTTACAGGTGGTAAAACTATAAATAAGATTAATAAAGTGAGTATAAGATTTTTATTTTTCTTGTTTTTTAGTTCGAGTCGACCGCATCTCTCTTTATTAATTGCTTATATATTTTTTCTTCTGTGGGAAAAGGATAAACATTGTGCATCGCTCTATATGCCATTCCTTATCATTGCGACTACATTTCTTACATTTGCCATCATAGCTTGAAATGACGTTTTTAATTCGTCCTCTCTTCCACTGCAATAGTGGAATATTTTGTTCTTTAAAAAGTACCAATGTACCAGATTTAATCATTTCGAATGGAACCTTGCCGTTTATATATTTTTATACTCTCGCAACAAAGTTGCTAAGGAGAGTATTATAGTTTTGTTCACATAACGGTTGTTTGTAAGTCCTAAAACTAAAAGAGTCAGATACAGGGTTATATATACCAAAGTGAAAGGGTGACGAGTAGAGTCTGTCCGTCCGTCCGTCTATCCGTCCGTCTGTCCGTCCGTCCGTCTGTGCAAGCTGTAACTTGAGTAAAAATTGAGATATCATGATGAAACTTGGTACACGTATTTCTTGGCTCCATAAGAAGGTTAAGTTCGAAGATGGGCAAAATCGGTCTACTGCCACGCCCACAAAATGGCGGAAACCGAAAACCTATAAAGTATCATAACTAAGCAATAAATAAAGATATTAAAGTGAGATTCGGCACAAAGGATCGCATTAGGGAGGGGCATATTTGGATGTAATTTTTTTTTGGAAAAGTGGGCGTGGCCCCGCCCCCCACTAAGTTTTTTGTACATATCTCGGAAACTACTATAGCTATGTCAACCAAACTCTATAGAGTCGTTTCCTTCAGGCATTTCCATATGCAGTTCGAAAATGGAAGAAATTGATAATAACCACGCCCACCTCCCATACAAAGGTTATGTTGAAAATCACTAAAAGTGCGTTAACCGTCAAACAAAAAACGTCAGAAACACTAAATTTTGTGGAAGAAGTGGCAGAAGGAGCTGCACCCAGGCTTTTTTAAAAATTGAAAATGGGCGTGGCATCGCCCACTTATGGATCAAAAACCATATCTCGGGAACTACTCAACCGATTTCAATGAAATTCGGTACATAATATTTTCTTAACACCCTGATGACATATACGAAATATGGGTGAAATCGGTTCACAACCACGCCTTCTTCCAATATAACGCTATTTTGAATTCCATTTGATGCCTTCTCTGTATAATATATACATTAGGAAATGAAAATACAATTCAATACTCAAAGTACACAAATTGATCTAATCTAATTAATTTTACAGCAAAATAAAAGAAATATGTAAATTATTATCACTTTATCATGCGAGAGTATAAAATGTTCGGTGACACCCGAACTTAGCTCTTCCTTACTTGATTTTTTGTTTGGGTTCATTATTTTTAAGTTTTCTATCTAGAGAGATTAATCTTCCTTTTGCTTGTGAAGAAGAATCTCCTAAGTTTATATTTTTCTTTTCCAATGGAAAAGCTACACTAAATTTACTATCTGCAGAAACTTTTAATTTATTACGAAACTGCTTCTCGTACTGTGTTTCTTTTTTAGTTTTATTAACACATCTTTTTTCAACGGAATATATTTCCCAAAACTTTTTTAGTTGATTAGCTAGTTTTTCATCTAAGTATGTCACAACACCACTGTGCCCTAAATTCGAGCTTTTGTTAGTTCATCCACATATCAACCACCCAAACACACTGTTCTGGAGTTTGTAGTTAAAATTTTCAATACTTATTTTTTCTTCTTTTAACAAATCAAAGAATATGTCCGCACCCAATAGTAAATCAATTTACCTGGAACATTAAATGAAGGGTCGGTCAGTTTTATATCCTGTGGAATTTTTTTTAACTTTTATGTATTCCGTTAGCACATTGGTCACAATTATTTGTACTACAATGGTGTCTAAATTTGTTTCAAAAGGATCTATTATTGATTTAAAATCATTGATTCAGAAACGAGTGTAGTGAACTTAAGGTCAGTATTTCCTTAGGGCTTTTAGGGAATTTTCGTAGAACCTAAGTCTTAAATTTTTGTCTAATTTTTGCACAAGCGTATAGTGTAATAAAGCTTGTAACAAATTGTCTGCAGACAAACTGAGGCTTTCCAATGCTTGTGTACTTTCAAAACTTTTTTCTTGAAATTTTCGTACACTTAGAGCAGTCTCATTCACTACTGGTGCATCTAAAGTTTTTTTATTTGTAAATTTTTCATTGAGAAGGTTCCACGCAACTGAAAAATTCGTTGAGGTTGAAAGCAGATTTGCAATACAACTTGCAGCCGATCCTCTTAATTTAGTTCTTAAAATACACATTTTATACCTGTCTGAGACATTTTGCGAGACTACGAGTTGCTCAAACAATTCTCTAAAAGTTTGTCAATGAGCGTAATCTCCTGAAAAAATGGGGATGTTAACAGGAGTCAACGTTAAATTGGCAGCATTTGTTTTGCAAATAGATTTTAATTTGAGTTCGTAAAATATATTTCTTAAATCATAGAATTTAGTAGTTAACTCTTTATCTTCGTGCTGGCTAATAAATTCAAGCACGGTATCACGAGTTTTTCCTATTAGACTCTCTAAGCTATCTAGAGAGCATATTTTGTTTATTTCGCAGTCTTAAATATTTTTATCTAATTCTGTTAATAAGAAGTGAAGCCTGCAACCTAAACCAGGATCCATTCCAATCCATTTTCCTGGAAGCACTATTTTTTTGAATTATGGTTATTAATTCGCTTAACTTGGCGTACGCTGCCAAATAAAGCATACCTCCCGTCCCTTCAACATCATTTTTGCAATAGTTTTCTTTTTCATTTTTGGGAGTTTTGGGCAATTCTAAATGGTTTCGTTGAAACTCTGACCATTTTTTGTCCAAACTATCTTGTTTTCTAAATTTATTAATTCTTCATTTATATCCATACCATCAGGTTCTTCTGCCAATTTTATTTGGTTCTCCATTGCGTAAAACTCCAAAAACAAAATAAACAATTGTATGTAAAATAATAAAATATTTAAGTAGAAATGAAAAATATTCTTACCTGTGCGGATTTGAATTATATATATAATTATAATTTTTTTTTATGTGTTGTCTACTTTTTTAAACATAATTTTTTATTTTCACGTCACTCGCGTATTTTGAAAATGTAGGGGTCCCCAATTTATTAAAAACAACACTCACCTCTGGTTGCCCAGAGCTCCTTTATTTATAGATTTCCTTATCTTAAGTCATGTACGCACCACATGCAGAGTACATACACATATCTTAAAACTAATCATTGTATACATTAAATACTACAGTCTGTAATCAATATACCCGAAATGAACATTTATTACAGTGCTGATAGAAATGGGTATTTGTAAATACATATTTATGTTTAAGACTGTATTTGTATATGCTAGCGATAATGTACATAAATATTTGTAATATGATATTTGTTTATGCGCAGATTTACAAAAATATCTTATTTACAATTGTAGCCGTTAAGAACTGTTCAGATATCTGAACAGTGAGCTCTTTTTATCAATCGGCTTTGATTCACTTAGTAATGATATCCATCGGCTGAAGTAGCACGCTTGACTAGATGCGCTAAGAGCGTCACTGTATCGCCAAAGGTCACTGTTTTAGCTTATAGTTGCGTAGTGGATTGTTGGCTGATTTTTGGAAAATGATTCGTTAATATCTGTCTATACATTTTTTCGACGTCCCCGTTGAATACGTATTTGAATATACGCCAGTTTAATATAAACAGCATTAAATCTGGTTGGAGCGTGGGTCCCATAAATAGGAAATCATTTAGGGAATTCCCCGAGCTAGTGGATCTTGAGGCGTTGAATACAACTCTTACTGTAGCTGCTTTTTTATCTACTGCATGATGTGGCAAGTAAAATGAGTAGTATTTT
Organism: Bactrocera tryoni; assembly: GCF_016617805.1. Lineage (NCBI taxonomy): Eukaryota > Metazoa > Arthropoda > Insecta > Diptera > Tephritidae > Bactrocera > Bactrocera tryoni. The sequence continues at coordinate 101,803 of NW_024395913.1, read as the reverse complement.
CCGTTGATAATTTTTTCGCATGGGCCTAATTCCTCCATGTGATCTAAATGGAGGTATTCTTCCAACACACCACCATATTCTGGTTTGAGCTCACCTTTATTAAGTAGGTTTCTTTACATACGTTGAGACTGCTATATTGCAGAAGTGCGGGAGTGACCTAAGGCGAGTGTGTTGTGAAAATGTTGTTTTAGTGGTAGTCGTATGACCTACCGACCATTATCTCATCTAGTAGTTGTGATCAGACATCTTCACAATACTGATCTTCAGGGGTTGTCATTGAAATGGAGGGGAGTTCTTTTATATCCCAAAGACTCTCAATTGTGAATTGAGGTACTCGTTAGAGATTTCCTCAACTTGAGTTGTCATTGTTGTGACTGGCAATAATATCGCTGTCTTGCAGGAAGGATTCATGTGTGGAAGTTCATTGGATGGAGACATGTGTAGAAGTGCACTGGAGGATGCAGTCATGTGTAGAAGTTCACGCAAGTGAGGAAAGTTCTCTGATCGCCATTCACTTGGGAGTGGCCAGAAACGATTTTTTACACATGGCTCAAGCAACTCACTACTTCCGGTCTTTGACCAAGTATCCTCTGGGTAGCCTAAGAACATCCGTTCGAAGGCGAGCTAATGTGAGAAGGCGAAACATCCCCTACATAGGGTTGTGCGCTGGGTTTGGGACCCGCCACGTAAAAATCAGTACCAATGAAAAAGAAAAAGCAGACTCGGATGAGAGACTCCCCTTTTGATGACGACCATAGCAAACGAAATAAGGACTACGATTTGAGTGCATGCACCTGGAATGTCCGGACCCTTAATTGGGAAGGTGCCGCTGCACAGCTTGTTGATGTCCTCGCAAAAATAAAGGCTGACATCACCGCCGTCCAAGAAATGCGATGGACGGGACAAGGACAGAGACGAGTAGGTCCTTGTGACATTTACTACAGTGGCCATATAAAGGAGCGCAAGTTTTGTGTTGGATTCATGGAGGGAGAGAGACTCCGCAGCCGAGTACTATCATTCACTCCGGTGAATGAACGTCTAGCCAGAATCCGCATCAAAGCGAGGTTCTTCAACATATCGCTGATTTGCCCCCACGCCTCGACGGACGATGTGACAAAACATGTCTTTTATGAGTGCTTGGAGCGCACTTATGATAGCTGCCCCCGCCACGATGTCAAAATCGTGCTTGGCGACTTTAACGCCAGGGTGGGTAAAGAAGGTATCTTTAGCACTACGGCCGGTAAATTCAGCCTCCACGACGAAACATCCCCAAATGTGTTGAGGCTGATCGACTTCGCCGAGGCCCGAAATATGGTCATCTGTAGTACTAGATTCCAGCATAAAAAGATTCATCAAGCTAGCTGGCTGTCTCCGGATAGAAAAGCCACCAACCAGATCGATCATGTTGTGATAGACGGAAGACACGTCTCCAGTGTTTTAGATGTGCGTGCGCTCCGAGGTCCAAACATCGACTCCGACCACTATCTTGCTGCGGCCAAGATTCGCACCCGCCTCTGTGCAGCAAAAAACGCACGCCAACAAACACAAGGAAGGTTCGAGCGTCGAGAAGCTGTAATCACAACAGACAGCCGAACGATTTTCTACTCGGCTTGCACTCCTGCTCTCTGAGAGCACTCGTCAACAACTCGGTATAAGGGAACTGTGGGACGGCATTTCAAACTCCTTACGTACAGCTGCAACCGAAACCATTGGTTTTCGGAAAGTGCAAAAGAACAGCTGGTACGACGAGGAGTGCCGTGTGGCAGCGGAGAGAAAACAGGCTGCCTACCTCGCAACGTTACGATCGACCACTACACGTGCGGGATGGGATAGATACCGAGAGTTGAAGAGGGAAGCGAGACGCATTTCCTGACAGAAGAAGAAAGAGGCCGAAATGCGTGAGTATGAAGAGCTTGATAAGCTGGCCGACAGGGGTAATGCTCGAAAATTCTACGAAAAAATGCGGTGGCTTACGGAAGGTTTCAAGACCGGAGCATACTCTTGTAGAACCCCCAAAGGTGATCTAGTGACCGATGCCCAGAGCATACTTAAATTATAGAGGGAACACTTCTCCAGCTTGCTGAATGGCAGTGAATGCACAACGTCAGGAGAAGGCGAACCCGATTCCCCAATCGATGACGATGGATCCGACGTTCCATTGCCCGACCATGAAGAAGTTCGAATAGCAATTACCCGCCTGAAGAACAACAAAGCGGCAGGGGCCGATGGATTGTCGGCCGAGCTATTCAAACACGGCGGAAAAGAACTGATAAGGAGCATGCATCAGCTTCTTTGTAAAATATGGTCGGACGAAAGCATGCCCAACGATTGGAATTTAAGTGTGCTATGCCCAATCCATAAAAAAGGAGACCCCACAATCTGCGCTAACTACCGTGGGATTAGCCTCCTCAACATCGCATATAAGGTTCTATCGAGCGTATTGTGTGAAAGATTAAAGCCCACTGTCAACAAACTGATTGGAACTTATCAGTGTGGCTTCAGACCTGGAAAATCAACAACCGACCAGATATTCACCATGCGCCAAATCTTGGAAAAGACCCGTGAAAGAAGAATCGTCACACCCACCTCTTCGTCGATTTCAAAGCTGCTTTCGACAGCACGAAAAGGAGCTGCCTTTATGCCGCGATGTCTGAATTTGGTATCCCCGCAAAACTAATACGGCTGTGTAAACTGATGTTGAGTAACACCAAAAGCTCCATCAGTATCGGGAAGGACCTCCCCGAGCCGTTCGATACCAAACGAGGTTTCAGACAAGGCGACTCCCTATCGTGCGACTTCTTCAACCTGCTGCTGGAGAAAATAGTTCGAGCTGCAAAACTAAATAGAGAAAGTACCATCTTCTATAAGAGTGTACAGCTGCTGGCGTATGCCGATGATATTGATATCATCGGCCTCAACACCCGCGCCGTTAGTTCCGCTTTCTCTAGGCTGGACAAGGAAGCACAGAAAATGGGTCTCGCAGTGAACGAGGGCAAAACGAAATATCTCCTGTCATCAAAAAAAACAGTCGTCGCACTCGCAACTTGGCTCTCACGTCACTGTTGACAGTCATAACTTTGAAGTTGTAGATAATTTCGTCTATCTGGGAACCAGCGTAAGCACCACCAACAATGTCAGCCTGCAAATCCAACGCAGGATTGCTCTTGCCAACAGGTGCTCCTTCGGACTCATAATTCCCGTCCTGCTATATGGTGCAGAGGCTTGGGCGATGACAGCAACCGATGAGTCGACGTTACGAGTTTTCGAGAGAAAAATTCTGCGAAAGATTTATGGTCCTTTGCTGGTTGGCCACGGCGAATACCGCATTCGATGGAACGATGAGCTGTACGAGATATACGACGACATTGACATAGTTCAGCAAATTAAAAGACAGCGACTACGGATGAAAACACTCCAGCTCTGAAAGTACTCGACGCAATACCCGCCGGGGGAAGCAGAGGAAGAGGATGACCTCCACTCCGTTGGAAAGACCAAGTGGGGAAGGACTTGGCTTCGCTTGGAATATCCAATTGGCGCCACGTAGCGAAAAGAAGAAACGACTTGCGCGCTGTTGTTAACTCGGCTATAATCGCGTAAGCGGTGTCTACGCCGATTAAGAAGAAGAAGATAAGATCGCTGTCTTGCAATTGGTATCTTCTAACTTATGGTGTGAAACCTTTTTCCAATGCTTGCTACTTATATCATAGCTTGGAAGCATATTTGTTAGTTGCGGTAAGATTATAGCGCCTACTTGTATTCTTATATCCGCTTGGGGAGAAAATAGGGTTATGCGGCAGATTTTATTAGAGTTTTGAGCTACTCCTACCCCAATTCCTGTAACTTCAAAGATGGCTAGTTTTGTTGGTAGTTTTAGCCTATTTTGTGCCCTAGACGCTATGAAAGTTCTTTGTGATCCTTGGCCTATTAGGGTTCTCCTCGATGTTCGGTGGAGACGACTGCTGTGGCTAGTAGGACCTCACTTTGAATTTCGATGTGTAGCGTTTGAGCAGCGTAATGCTTCTTGGCAATTTTGTGAATTTGGCATTTCGAGATTTGTTGTTGTCCGCCGACGTTGAAAGCAGATTTGCAATAAAACGTGCAGCCGATCCTCTTAATTTAGTTCTTAAAATACTCATTTTATACATACGTGTCTGAGACATTTTGAGAGACTACGATCGTAATTTCCTGAAAAAATGGGAATGCCAACTTGAGGCAGCGTAAAATTCGCAGCATTTTTTTGCTAATAGATTTTAATTTGAGTGTGTAAAATCTATTTCTTAAATCATAGAATTTAGTAGTTAACTCTTTATCTTCGTGCTGGCTAATAAATTCAAGCACAGTATCACGAGTTTTTCCTATTAGTCTCTCAAGCTATCTAGAGAGCATATTTTGTTAAATTCGCTGTCAGCAATATTTTTTTCTAATTCTGTTAACAAGAATTGAAGCCTGCAAACTAAACCAGGATCCATTCCATTCCCTTTTCCTGGAAGCACTATTTTCTTAAATTATAGTTATTAATTCGCATTATCTTTTAGTATTCAAGTGTACGGACGTGTTTTTAATTCGCTCCGAATTCTGTTTAAAACGCAAACAAGCAAAAATTAAAAAAAACAAAATTTATTGAATAGAAAATAAACAATCAGCAATCAGTGTACACAAGTTGTTATAATTAAACATAAACAAATTGTGCACGAAACAAAAAGTAAAAACAAAAAAAGAAAAATAATAAAACAAAAAAAAATTAGTGTTACTCAGCCTCCCCAGCAAGGCCGTAGGCATCCTTTAAGTGCCTACTTTAGCTTTGTCGAGCCAACAACAGCAACTCCTGGCAAAAACAAAATTAACGGCGATGACTCATCATCGCAGCGATCAGCTGAGAGAGCAAGTAAGCAAGCGCAGTCAGCAGAAGCAGCAGAGAACAGCAAACGGGCAACAACAAATGCGCTGACAGCAGCCAATATACAGGTACCAGCAAGCACACGGACAGCGAAGGAAAACAAAATGCAAGGTGAGAATGTACCAAGCAAAAAAGGGCCGTTTGTTCAGACTGGTATTGATCGCTATATTATCGTAAAAAGGAAACTAAGTCCAGTTAAATCAGCGGTCAATACCAAAAAATTTCAACCAGGCACACCAAATGGTAAAAAGCCAGAAACCCTAAATGGCAACAGATTTGCCATACTAAGCAATGGTTCAGACGACGATGCGAAGGGTACCACCACAGTCGTTAATGCCAAACCACCTCCAATATATTTGCGCGAGCGTAGCAGTAATACTATTGTTGCGAAATTAGGTGAAATTGTAGGTACTAACAATTCCCATAAAGTGCCTTTGAAAAAAGGGAATATACATAGATGAAACAAAAATTCAGTCCTACCAACTGAAGAGCTCAAAAGGTCTTGTTGTTTTCATAAAAGGTATAGAGTCTTCGGTAGACTCTAACGATGTGAAAGAAGCACTAGAAGAAGGTGGTTTTAGCATTAAATCAGTAGTAAATATATTTAACAGGAACAAAGTCCCACAACCAATGTTCAAAATAAAACTGATGCCAAATTGTAACCAACTAAAGAAAAATGAAATATACCCGATTAACAATATAAAATATCTGCTCCATAGCAGAATCACCGTTGGGAAACCATATAAAAGACATGGTCCAGTACAATGTACAAACTGCCAAGAGTATGGACACACGAAAGCATATTGCACTCTACGCAGTATCTGTGTGGTGTGTGGTGATCTACATCCGAATACAAAATGTACTCTTAAAAAAGAGGATTTAAATAGAAAATGATTCAAGAGATAATCAAATAACAAAACCAAATGTTGCAAACTTTTTTAAGTAAAAAATGAGTGTTAAACAACATAAACTAGAACTTCTTAGATTTCCGGATGAAAATTATATTGATGTAATGCTATTGTCAGAAACTCATCTTACGAACAAAAACAATTTCTTTATACCGCGATTTAGGCTCTAGGTTACAAATCACCCAGATGGAAAGGCACATGGAGGAACAACAGTGTTGGTTAGAAAACGCATTAGAGTCTTATGCCTCAGCGCAATTACAAGCTACAACAATAACTATAAAAAATCGCTGCAGGGACTTTAGAGGCTTTTTTGGAACTCCAGGCCATAGATTTCTAGCAGGTGGAGATTACAATGCAAAGCACACATATTGGGGCTCACGACTTATTAATCCTAAAGGACGACAGCTGTATCAAACAGTTATAAATCGGTACAACAACCTTGAAATAATATCTCCTGGTAAGCCGACATATTGACCTAGTGATAGTGAGAAAATACCAGATTTAATTGATTTTGCTGTAATCAAAAATATAGATAAATCGCACTTAACAGCTGATACATGTACTGATCCATCTTCTGATCACTCTCCTGTACTAATAAAGTTATGTGAACAACACATATTCGTTAATCCAAAAGTGAGTCTAACTTCTTATAAAACATTACAACATTAATATTGAGTACAAAATAAATACAGGAAGAGATACAGACGAAAGCATAGGAGAAGTCAATGATATAATAGCCTTCGCAGCTGTCTTAGCAACACCAAGCAAAAACTATAAGCCGCTTGGAAACAGAAAAATCACAAATAGTGAAATAGAAAAGCTTGTAAATGAAAAAAGGCGTTCAAGACGTGAATGGCAGATAAATCGCTCCCCTTCCACTCAGCTTCAATTGAAATCTGCTGCACGTAAATTAAAAAAACCGCTTAAACGTGAAGAAGAATTCAACCCCGAAATGTATATAAAGAATCGGTGTCCAAATTCCAACAAGAAAAACTCCCTTTGGAAAGCCCAAAAGTCCATGAAGCCACCAACTGACTCCAACATGCCTATACCAGACTTGGATGGAAATTGGGCTCGAAGTGACGAGGAAAAGGTAAAAACAATTTACCACAATTTTATTTTAATAATCACCTAGAAAAAGTATTTCAATCCAATTTGCCAAATAACAACTTTAAGCTATCAATCTTACCCAACTCATCTAAAGAGTCACTCGAGTCTTTTAAGACTTCACCTTCTGAAAATATTGGAATCATCAAAGAACTAATCCAAAAAAGTCGCCGGGACATGATACTATTTCCCCAAAAATCATAATTGAGTTACCAATTATTGCTTTAGAGGTGCTCACTTCGCTCTTCAATGCAATTCTTAGTTTCGGGTACTATCCAATTTCATGAAAAAAGTCGCAGATTATCCTGATAGATAAACCTGGGAAAGTCTTTATACAGACCAATCAGTCTTCTACCCTGTATTTCTAAAGTATTTGAAAAAATATTGCTTTCAAAGATGTCTCCTTTCCTCCACGTAAATATTACAATTCCAGTGCATCAATTTGGATTTCGTGCGAAGCATGGCACAATAGAGCAAGTAAATAGAATTACTAACGAGCTTTCCTTGCATTTGAGCACAGGGAGTACTGTTCAGCATAATTTCTAGATGTAGCTCAGGCATTTGATAAGGTGTGACACGAAGGTCTTTTATATAAGATTAAAAAAAATGTACCTTCAGAATTGTATGAAACATTGGAGTCTTATTTAAACAATAGACAATTAATGGTGAAAGTAGTAGTAGTAGGAAAGTATTTCATATCGGAAGAAAGGCAGATAAGGGCTGGTGTGCCACAGGGCAACGTTTTAGGCCTAACTCTATACATCATGTATACAGCAGATCTTCCAACTACTAACTACGTATTAACTTCAACTTTTGCGGATGACACAGCTATAGTGAGTCGTAACAACTGCCACATTGCCACATGCCAAGAATATTAGCGGAGTATTTAAGTTCTGTCGAAGAATTTCTAGCTAAAAGTGAATGAATAGAAGTGTAAGCATGTTACATTTTCGCTTAGACCAAAAATGTGCCCGGCAATAAAAATAAACAATATTTTAGTACCCCAAGTGAACGAAGTAACATATCTTGGTATTCACTTAGATAGAAGGCTTACGCGGAGAAAACACATCTCTAGTAAAATAACATGTATGAAGATTAGAGCTGCAAACTTAAATTGTCTTTTTAATAAAAACTCCAAACTTAGCCTAGACAGTGAAGTGCTTTTATATAATGCGGTCATAAAGCCGATTTGAATGTATGGCATTCAACTGTGGGGTACGACCTGTGCAACTAATATTGATATAATACAAAGGTTCCAATCGATAATGCTTAGAACCGTGCTCCATGCGTAACGAAAATATCCATAAAGACCTTGGTATTCCTATGGTAAAGAAAGAAGTGGAAGATAGCAGAATTAAATATACTTATATCTAAACTGCGAGATCGCCCAAACCCTTTGGCTAATGCTTTGTTACATTCCTGCGATCAAACACGCCTTAAAAGAAGAGATATGCATGCGTATTAAAGAGCAACGTATCATCAAAACAGCTCAATCACTTGCTTGAGCCTGTCTAGTTTTTAACTAGATTTAAGATTTTATAACTTATTGTTAGGCTTAAAAAAAGCAGATCCAATAAATAAAATAATATTGAAAAAAAAAATCGCTTAACTTAGCGTACGCTGCCAAATAAAGCGTAAGTCCCGTCCCTTCAACATCATTTTTGAAATAGTTTTCTTTTTCATTTTTGGGAGTTTTGGGCAATTCTAAATGGTTTCGTTGAAACTCTGACCATTTTTGTCCAAACTATCTTGTTTTTCTAAATTTATTAATTCTTCATTTATATCCATACCATCATGTTCTTCTGCTAATTTTATTTGGTTCTCCATTGAAAAAAACTCCAAAAACAAAATAAACATTTGTATGTAAAATAATAAAATATTTAAGTAGAAATGAAAAATATTCTTACCTGTGCGGATTTGAGTTTTAGTTTATATTTTTTTTCATTTGTTATCTAATTTTTTTTATTAAAAAAAAAAATTTCAATTTTACGATAACTTTTTTTTAAACATAATTTTTTATTTTCACTTCACTCGCGTGTTTTGAAAATGTAGGGGTCCCCAATTTATTAAAAACAACACTCAGCTCTGGTTGCCCAGAGCTCCTTTATTTATAGATTTTCTTATCTTAATTCATGTATGCACCACATGCGGAGTACATACACATATCTTAATACTGATCTACTGTACATACTGACAGTTAAACATAAGTGTTCCCAACGGCATACACAACTACTTCTTCATTTGCGGTCCTTTACATTGCATACATTAAATACTACAGTCTGTAATCAATATACCCGAAATGAACATTTATTACAGTGCTGATAGAAATGGGTATTTGCAAATACTACATATTTATGTTTAAGACTCTATTTGTATATGCTAACGATAATGTACATAAATATTTGTAATATGATATTTGTTTATGCGCAGATTTACAAAAATATCTTATTTACAATTGTAGCCGTTAAGAACTGTTCAGATATCTGAACAGTGAGCTCTTTTTATCAATCGGCTTTGATTCTCTTAGTAATGATATCCATCGGCTGAAGTAGCACGCTTGACTAGATGCGCTAAGAGCGTCACTGTATCGCCAAAGGTCACTGTTTTTAGCTTATAGTTGCGTAGTGGATTGTTGGCTGATATTTGGAAAATGATTCGCTGATAATCTTGATCGTCTTTATGTACGTTAATATCTGTCTATACATTTTTTCGACGTCCCTGTTGAATACGTATTTGAATATACGCCAGTTTAATATAAACAGCATTAAATCTGGTTGGAGCGTGAGTCCCATAAATAGGAAATCATTTAGGGAATTCCCCGAGCTAGTGGATCTTGAGGCGTTGAAGACAACTCTTACTGTAGCTGCTTTTTTATCAACTGCATGATGTGGCAAGTAAAATGAGTAGTATTTTCCGTTGATAGTTTTTTCGCATGGGCCTAATTCCTCCATGTGATCTAAATGGATATGGATATGGTATTCTTCCAACACACCACCATATTCTGGTTTGAGCTCACCTTTTTTAAGTAGGTTTCTTTACATACGTTGAGACTGCTATATTGCAGAAGTGCGGAAGTGACCTAAGGCGAGTATGTTGGGAAAATGTTGTTTTAGTGGTAGTCGTATGACGTACCGACCATTATCTCATCTAGTAGTTGTGGCTTTGTAAACATCTTCACAATACTGATCATCAGGGGTTGTGATTGAAATGGAGGGGAGTTCTTCTATCTCACAAAGATTCTCAATTGTGAATTGAGGTACTCGTTAGAGATTTCCTCAACTTGAGTTGTGATTGTTGTGAATGGTTCCGTTACTAGTCCTCTTGGGATCCAACCGAAAATAGTCTTTTGTGTCAGAAGTATGTATGAAATTTTCAAAGGTATGAGTATTATCTGTGGTATAAGATCGCTGTCTAATAGAAGATCTACATATTTGAGCGGGGATGTTGCAGTTGGGATCTTCTAACTTAAGGTGTGAAACCTTTTTCCAATGCTTGCTACTTATATGATAGCTTGGAAGCATATTTGGTAGTTGCGGTAAGATTATAGCTTCTACTTGTACTCTTTTATCCGCTTGGGGAGAAAATAGGGTTATTTGGCAGAGACTTTTGAGCTACTCTTCCGCCCATTCCCGTAACTTCAAAGAAGGCTAGTTTTGTTGGTAGTTTTAGCCTATTTTGTGCCCTGGACGCCATGAAAGTTCGTTGTGATCCTTGGTCTATTAGGGTTCTCTTCGATGTTCGATGGAGACGACTGCTGTGGGTGTAGCGTTTCAGCAGCGTAATGCTTCTTGGCAATTTTGTAAATTTGGCATTTCGAGATTTGTTGTTGCAACTAAATCCGTGGCTCTTTTGATATTTGCGCTGTTTGAAGATAAGCTAAAAAAATTATTTATATAAAGCATCGAATGGTGTCGTTTCTGACAATAGATGCAGTTAAATTTGCTTTTGCACTATTTAAGTGTATGCGCATGTGACAAACAGTTTGTACGAAGCCTCTCTCGCAAGATTTGAGCTTGTGCCCTCCTGTACATAATTCGCAAGATCTATATTTATTTTGTTCGGATGAGAACGATTGCGTTTTGGAGAAGCTTCTATTCAAATTGTTGTTTCTATTGGCTTGGTGCTTTTGGAAGCTTCTATTGAGGTCGTGATGAATACTTTTTGGTTTAGGTATTTTTTTGTCTACCCTCTCTCCGATTTCGTACTGGGTAGTGAGAAATTCTTTCATTTGTTGGCACATGGGGCATTTTTTTCTTGATGAGAGCGATTGTTCCCACTATAATAACGGCTTTTCTGCTAATGCAGAGGTGCATATATTTACCAGAATTGGGTCCAAGTTGACTGTGGGAATGTTCTGTGTTGATAAAACCGACAAAGAGTTGGAAACAGTGAATTGAGGTATGATAAATTCTTCACTGGTTTCCTTTTGAATTTTCGGAAAGTTCGTTATAATCGTTATTTGCTTATCGACCAATATTCGCTCATTTTCGTGTCTTGATTTCAGAGCTTCCTAAGCCGTATTGAAATTGTCGTCATTTAATGCAAACTGTTTTACTATGACGCCTGCTTGACCTTTTGTTTTGTATCGGAGGTGATAAAATTTTTGTGCGTTTGATATATATGGGTGGTTTAAGTAAACGGCTGTGATAGTGCCCCGAAAGGACAGCCATTGTTCATAATCCCCATGAAAAATTTCCTTGTCACACGCGGGCACCTTGAGGTGGATGCCTGAACTTGCCTCTTGACTTTGTACTTGTGGCATCTCTTTTCGCAGAATTAGAGCAGGTAACAGCACTTTTACAAAATTATTGTAAACAAATTAAACACTTTTCCAATGACTTATTTTTATTTTTAACTAGCTGACCGCGCAGCCGTTGTCCTGCGTGAAATTATGTGTTTTGAAATGAAAACAAAGTTGAATTTAACATTTCATTTTTTCTTCAATGTAACGCAGCTTGATAAATAATATTTTTTGGTTTCTGTTCCGGTGTACAAAAAAGATGGTTTTCCAACTCGTGACCACGCCGCGTACATATATATGGCCGTGTGAAAAACATAGCATTTCCAAATTTATGCCACACACTATGCGACTATCCTTGTGTCCTGTTGATTGTCATCTCAAATGCAATTTTCACTGGAAACGGAATACGTTGGAACTGAAACAGTAAATCGTTAGAACTCAAAGGAATTCGTAGAATCAAGCATTTTGCCCCTTGTATTCGATAGCTGCGTCACTATCAGTCGAGTTCCATTGACAGATCCAACTTTGAGACGCAAATGATGCGGTGGCATACCAAGCCTCTCCAAGGAATTTAGAAATACCACTGGATAACTCACGGCGTCGTCTTCATTGTCAAGATGATCGATAGATTTGTATGTTAAGTCGACAACATTGGTGTTTTTGGCAGGTAACATTGAGCGTGCACTTAAAGAATCGTAGTTACGATAATTTGTCCAATGTCCGAACACTCGTGATGAGTTCATCTTTCGTGAATTGATAAACGGCAGATGGAATTGATATCAAGCCACCGGAAGTATTACCCGGAATTGACCCATTTCCCATCCTTAGCGAATACGATATAAAATGTCTTCGGCAATGTAATTTTTGTTGCTATCCCTTAATTGACGCGGGTTTGAAGGCTGATATGTCAAAATGATCATCGCGAAAAGTGTGCGACCTTCATTTGCATTCGAAGTAGCTATAGCATCGTACATCGTTTGATTCCAGTGATTATCATGTTCCAGCAATTGTAATTGCTGGCTTACAGCTTCTCCAAAACTTGCACACACCGTACCATTCACAATACGCAATTACTCAAATGAAGTTGATCCGTGTACATTAATCAATAGCAATCAAAGGTAGAAGCAATCGTTTTTTTCGGGTGGATTGTGTAAATTCGTCCTAATGCATTAGTGGAGAACACACCTGGATGTCCATCTACTGGTTGGCCCTGCTTTCTGCGTAACTATTTTTCGACAATGCGTTCCATGTATAATCAGCCCTATCACACAATCCATCGTAGACTGGATTTTCGGGAAAGATACGAAATTGCTATCATGCAATTCGAACAATTCCGAACGTAAGTTCGAAATTCGTAGAGTGACATTCACTGAATTCACTCGGAACGGAAAATTTTGAATTTTATCGGAATTTTTGTACGACAGTTTTTGCTAACGGAGAAATAAATTAAAAAAAAAGATAAATGTAAGTTTTTATTGAATTCAAACAATTATATATTTGTTACCAGTAAAATAATGATTAATGCGATTTCCGCAGGTCCAAAGTAATTGCCACCAAGCAGCAATATGCACTAATGGTTGAGCTGTTACAGCAAAAACCTGAAATGGCGCAGGGCTTTACCAAGTGCCCTAAAGAAGAAGTGGCATCTTTTTGGAACAATATGGCCCAAGAACTCAACAGTTTTGGTCCGCCTATCAAGGATATTTCCAGCTGGAAGAAGGTAATATAATAAAGTTGTAGTTTTTATTGTTGTAACAGGATAATTTAAAGCTTGTTTTACTTATTTTTTATTAGGTATGGCTTGACTGGAAGGCCTACTTGAAAAGAAAATTGTTGGAAAATAAAAAGGAGCAGTCAGCTACTGGTTCCGGCAGAAATAGGCAGCACCATTTCAGCGAATTGGAGGAAGCGGTGATAACACTAACGGCATTAGAGACGAGTACAAGTGGAATTAAAAATACAGTGAGCATGGGGTTACCGATGTCAGCCGACGTATCAATGCTATCAGTGACCTGCAGTCCAGCACTGCCTAGACGTACTCCTAGGTCACCGGATACATGTACAGCCGATTTAATAAAAGAACAACGTATAATTCAAAAAGAATTTCAGGAAAAAATCTCGATAAGTTGGACGATATTTCACTAGGTATGCGACGAGCGGCAGAGCATTGGAAATGCAAAACGATTTAAAAAAAGCGGATGTGGAAGAAATTAGAAGGCACACCATACCTATGGAGAATTTGATAGCTGCTAAGAATTCCATAAAACAGCAAATGTTAAAAGTAGAGGAAAAAAATTGCAAGCCATTACAAAAAATAATTATAATAATTAAATAAATCTGTATTTCTGAAAGAAATCCTTTTTCGCTTCACTTTTCTCAACGTTACTTAACTAGAGGTTTATCCCCTGAGGGCACAAATGGGACTGAAGCAATTCCAATACTTTTTTAGGATGCAACAAAATGTTGCCTGAGCCATTGGAACATCGAAGTCTTTACCCACTCCATGCTGATAACCTCCTTCAGCTAAAAACCGTAAAACCGAAGACAATCGATGAAGTAAAGATATAAGATATAAAGATGGCGATCTTGAAGAACTTGCATTCCTCTCTAGAACATCGAGGACATACGTAAAGGCCGCCTTTATTTAAAAGATAGTTTTGAATAAACCTGTTTTAGAAAAATAATTTGAATAAAATTTAACAATGAATTTTTGTGGATTCTTGAACTGTACATTGTTTCGTCCATATCGAAAGGGTTGCTTTGTCCCTCAGTGATTTTCGGTGAATTTTTAGATCACGTCGACTTCTCTCACGTTCTTCCTCAAGCAACATAAATAAAAACGTTAGAGAATCCATATTTTGTTCGTAAAATCAATTTGAATATAAACGATTTCAGTTTTATTAATCAAAATTTAAATTTTTTCTTCTACACAGCTGATTTCGAAATGTCAAAATTCAAAATTAAGTCTGGCAACAAAAGTTTCGAATTCACATGGATTCAATGATAGCAAATTATGCGTATTCGTAGCGGGCAATAACTGCCATGTTGCTTTCTTTGGTGACGTATTTGCAAACGTATTTGATCGATTTCACCAAACTGCAATATTCAACATTGGCATGAGTTTTGAATGTGATTTAGACAACAGAGGCGAATATGGTACGATCCATGTGTTGTCGACTTAGAAATTCACTCCTCTAAGTTGAATGCTAAATGTACTGCTATTGTAATTTGGTGAGCTACGCCTATAGAGTGGATATCCATCATTTCCAGTTTACGTTTCCGAAATAAAAGCATGTGGATAATGTTTCGTGCTTTTTTTGTCAGACCTACCGAAGTGGGATTGTGGTGTCCGCAAGGTCCATGAACCATATTGGTTTTCATCACTTCGTATAATACTGGATCTTTCTCTGCATCAGGAATTTCCGCAGAAATGATTTCATCAATTTGATCTGATGTAACCACCATTCAAAAAGGAATGTGTGCGTTCGGCAAACCTCTCTTTTGCCACTCAACAGAGTACATCTACCATCTAACAGCACCACACATACGTTGCTTTAAGATAAAGTCCATCAAACATCGTAACTGTTGTTTGAAAAGTCGTGCTGTGACATCGTGACAATCGCTTGCTGATTGACCGCAATCCATAATTCCGCACGTATGTCACCACATCCTGGGAGTACTTCTTGCCTTGCCTTGCCTTGGGCTGCCATACGTTGGTGGCAAAAAGAACGCCGACCGATATTAGAGCGACCTCTTCGCAATTGATCACTTTGTGTGAAGCACACGTAAAGTTTTCACTGAAAATTTTCAATAAATTTTTTTTTGAATAGCCGGAATAAAGAAAGCAAACGACAAATTTGAACGATTCAAATAATTAAAAACCAAAACAAAAAAAAAATTTAAAACAAAAAAATGAAAAAAAGTTACTTTTTGGAACTTTCCAATTTCCAGACTTTTCCTCACGAAGAGCGGTTTTTTTTTTATTTCTAAACCTTCCCCGATCCACAGCGAACAACCTCTGAAAATGTCATCAAGTGACAATTCACAATAAGCTTACGCAATAACGCAATACATCAGGCCAAATAATGCAAAAAACCTCGCCTCAAAAAAAATTTAAATAACGGGACTTAGAAGCATACTATATATGAACAATGTTGCCTATAGGCAACATCGGACTTTCAATTGATCAGTAATCATTGCTTTCGTTTCTTTTAACTGGTCTAAGCAATTTTCGTATTTGGCGTAAGCCGAGGATATGAAAATTTTCTGGTAGATCTGAGTAATAAGATTCTACTATTGCGTAATAAGAAGCTTTGAGACGTATTCGAAAATTGTTTTCGTTTTTGATTTCTAATGCCGATTCAGAATTATCTTGAATCGGTGAGGATGAAAATCGAGTGTAATATCTTATTTAACTGTCACTCTCAGCAATAAATTTACGGTATATAATGTCTTTACCCCTTTTTTTTTTGTGGCACCTTGCACCTTGCTTTGAGGGTGTAGATTCTGCAGGTCCATGTATGTACGACTTTTTTCGTCTGAAAGCATTTTTGATACTTTTAGTAGTTGTGAAGATTTAGATGCTTTATAATCTGCGTTCATTTAGAAAAGTTCAATTTATGAAATAATTTCTCTCAGTGTAAACTGATTGAATTTGAACAAATTCGTGATTGCACCGCGAAACCTCTTGTCAATAAGAGAATTTATTTTTCTTTTTTTATCGGATTAAATCAAATGGCGTATTCCGTTAATTAGTCTCGAAAATAGTAAAAAAACTTTTTTATTGTTTATTTGATTATTCAAAATTGCAATATTATTTTAATAATAATTTATTTTTTGTGTTGTTTGTCTGAAAGGGTATACCCATTTTTTTTTATAGTAGAAGGAAGGAAAAAAAGCAGTAGAAGGAAACATCAAAAGCTGGAGTGCGGGACTTTAATACGCTAACCCTAACCTACTCCCATTTCATGTCTCTCCCACGGAACCACTGGACAAAGTATTTCTGCATGGGAGAGAAGAATACATTTAAGTTTCCTCTATTGTACGGACTGATTTGCCGCTCCACTGACAGACTTCCACTTTACAGAGGACTCACACATATGTAAATGCAGTCAAATTTTCCACCGTACTACTACTACCTTAAAGGGTGGTTTTCAGCTTTTCCCTTATACTTGAAAGCCGAGGGCAATAAGAGAACACGTGTTCAGAGTCTTCTCTACACTCTGTACACATCGGACAGTATGGACTAAAGTCATGACGATAGTTGAATAAGTAGCTTCTGAAGCAACCATGTCCACTGAGTATTTGGGTAAGTTAGAGATTCAGGCCCCCATGTTGTCTACCTATCCACGAATTTATGTCCGGAATAAGACGGTGGGTCCACTGCCCATTGCATGAAGTTTGCCACGATTGCTGCCACATTGCGATGCTTTTAAATCTCTCTCCTCTTTTTGCTGTGGTAGACGTCTCTGACAAGTTATATATTCGCGCGAACTCGTCTCCCTGGATGTCAATCGGCGTCATACTGGCTAATACCAAAGCAGCGTCATTTGAAATGGTTCGGAAAGCATTTATCACGCGTATTGCTGAAAGCCTATGCACCGTGTTAAATGGTCTAGCATGTGATTTTGTTTCTAGCGCCTGTATCCATATTAGAGCCGCATACAGGATAACTGAACTTATAACCTTAGCTATTAAACATCGTCGGCTGGAACGCACACAGTCTTTGTTTTCCATCATTCTAGATAACGCATTATATATTTTATTTGCTTTACGCGTCGTATTTTCCAAATGTTCCTTGAACTTGAGTTTAGTCCTCTATTTAGTCCACTATTACCCCAAGGTACTTCAACTGCGGCTGTGAAGTAATCACACATTCTCCTATAATGAGCGATT
Source organism: Bactrocera tryoni (assembly GCF_016617805.1). Lineage (NCBI taxonomy): Eukaryota > Metazoa > Arthropoda > Insecta > Diptera > Tephritidae > Bactrocera > Bactrocera tryoni. The sequence continues at coordinate 84,255 of NW_024395913.1, read as the reverse complement.
TTTCCAGGAGCTTATGAGCAGGACTTCTGTTTTCTGCTCAGCCAGCTCTAGACTCATGGTGGCAAACCATCTGCGCAAGCTCTTTATGCTGTCATTGCATTTGATCCGGAGGTCAACCAGATGTTTCGCTACAGCTACCACTATGAGGTCATCCGCATATGCGATTGTTTTCACATTTTTTGGTTGCGGTATTCTTAACATCCCGTCGTATATCAGGTTTCATAGAAGCGGGCCTAAACCCGAGCCTTACGGCACTCTACTGGAGATAGTGTAGCTCCGCCCGTGTTCTCGTCCGTGTCGAATAACAATGTTCTATTTAGAAAGTAACTCGGGAAACGGTCAAAACTCTAAAATTAAAATTCTGAAGTCAAAATTCCAGAATCAAAATTCTGGGTCGATAAAATTCTGGAAATCGGAGATCCGCAATTCCTTCGCTTTTTTGGCTGCATTTCAAAATTCTGGTTTTTCATAATTCCGGAATTTACGTTTTCCAGAATTAATTCTGGAAATTTTTTCCCAAAATTTGAGCCAAATCGTGTATCTATATAAATAAAAATGAATAGCAAAAATGTATGTACGCGCATAACTCAATAACGCCTGGACCAATTTGGCCAATTCTTTTTCTTAAATGTTTGTTGAAGTTCAAGGATGGTTTTTACGGCAAGAAAAATTCGAATAGTTTCCGGAAAACCCCTAAAAACAGCCCTTTTCTTTTCCCCATACAAACGTTACAATAAATATGAATGTTTGTTTGTTAGTAACACTAAGAGAACGGTTGAACCAATCTTAATGAAATTTTTAAAGGTTGTTTGTTGTGGATCGGGAAAGGTTTAGAAACAAAATACCTTATACTTTTCATGAGGAGAAGTCGGAAAATTGGACAATTCCAAAAAGTAATATTTTCCATACACATTCTTTTCAATTTTTGTTTGTTTTGTTTTTCAATATTTTGATTTGTAAATTATTTGAATCGTTCAATTGCGGTCGCTTACTTTTTTATTCCGGCTATCCAAAGGAAAAATTATTGAAAATTATTCAGTGAAAACTTTATGTATGTTTGAGACGATGTGATCAATTACAGATTGAAATTTGTTACGAAGCCACGAAGAGGTGGCGCTAATATTGGTCGGCGTTCTTTTAGCCATCAACGTATGGCAGCCCAAAGAAAGGCAAGAAGTACTCCCAAAATGCGATGACATACGTGCGGAATTATGGATCGCGGTCAATCAGCTAGCGATCGTAACGATATCACAGCACGACTTTTTAAACAATAGCTGCGATGTTTGGTGGTCTTTATCTTGAAGCAACCTATGGTATATATGATGCAGTTAGATGCTGAATGTGTTCTGTTGAGTAGCAAAAAAGAGGTTTGCCGCACGCACACATTCTTCTTTGGATGCGGATGGTGATTACACCAGATCAAATTGATGAAATCATTTCAGCCGAAATTCCTGATTCAGAGATAGATCCAGAATTTTACGAAGTGGTGAAAACCAACATGATTCATGGACCTTGCGAACCTTACAATCCCACTTTGGTTTGTATGTTTGACAATAAATGCACGAAACACTACTCATGTGCTTTTCTTTCGGAAACGGGAATGGGAAATGATGGATATTAACTGTATCGGCGGCACTCACCAGACGACAATGGCAGAACATTTAGCATTTAGAGGCGTGAATATCGATATTAACAACACATCGAAGTTGACAACACATGGGTCGTACCATATTCGCCCCTTTTGTTTAATTCACATTCAAAACTCATGTCAATGTTGAATATTGCAGATTGGTCTAATCGATCAAATACGTTTGCAAGTACCTCACCAAAGAAAGCAACATAGCGGTTATTAGCCTCGAATGATATGAGATCAGCAGTATCAAATGGGTCGATATGTGGACTGCAATAAAGCGCTTTGTAGGATATTTACTTTTGCAATTCATGAAAGTTTTCCGACTGTTTTGCGTCTCGCGGTTCAACTTCATTTAAGTCATCGCGTATTGTGAATGGTACAGTGTGTGCAACATTTTGAGAAGCATGCCAGCAGTAGCATTTGCTGGAACATGATAATCACTGGAAACTGACGAAGGACAATGCGATAGTACTTCGCATGCCACTGAAGTTCGCATACTTTTCGCGAAGATCATTTCGACATATCCGCCTTTAAATTCGCGTTAATTATGGGATCCGAAAAAATGACATTGCCGATGACATTTTACATTGCATTCGCTAAGAATTGGAAATGGGCAAATTTTTGATTGATACTTCCAGTGGTTTGATATCAATTTCACCTCCCTTTTGTCAATTCACTTCAAGGGAAGATGAACTCATCACGAATGTTTATCTGAACATTGGCCAAATTATCGTAACTGCGATAGCTTGAGTGCACGAGCAATTTTAGCTGCCAAAATTACCGATGTTAGTGATTTAAACTGGAAGATTCAAAGTCAAGTTCCGGGAGGTTTGCGCTCATATAAATCGATCGAATGTCTTGACAAGGAAGACGAAACCGTAAATTATCCAGTGGAATTTCCAAATACCATACCAAGCCTGCCCCAGCATCATTTGCGTCTTAAAGTTGGATCTGTCATTATTATGTTTCTCAATCTTCATGCGCCGAAACTGTGTAATGGAATCCGAATGATTATGACGTAGTTATCGAATACAAGGGACAGCCATTTCAGTTCAAACGTATTCAATTTCCAGGGAAAATTTCCCTTGCGTTGACAATCAACAGGACACAAGGAAATCGGGAAATGCTATGTTTTTCACACGGCCAGATATATGTGGTGGGCTGACGAGTTGGAAACCCTTCTTCTCTTTATATTTACGCACCAGAACAGAAATCAAAAAGTTGTGTTTATTAAGTTGCGCTACATAAAAAAATGTAGAAAAATCGTAAATAAATCATTTTCGACAGAATATAATTTCAATACAACGGCTGCGGGGTCAACTAGTCTTATATAAATTTGCTTTTTTTCGTATAACATGGGGTTGGGGTCAAAATTCTGCTTTTTTGGAAATTCTGCATTCATAATTCCGGAAGTCGGAATACCGGGAATCAAAGTTATGGAAGTCAATATTCTGGAATTCAAAATTCTGGACTTCGAAATTCTAAATTGCAAAATTCTGAATGGCAAAATTCTGAATGGCAAAATTTTGTAATTAGTGATTAAAAATGCGTGTTGATAACAAAAAAAGAGCGCACTTTTTTGTTATCAACACGCATTTTTAATCATTAATTACAGAATTTTGCCATTCTGTAACCATATGTTTTATTGCCTAGTAAGTAGGTTTTTACAATTGCATGATTGTATTTGTTATTGTTATTGTTATTTCTTTGTTTGTTGTTCTTCATTTACTTTTTTGTACTAGCATAATGATTTAGTTTACTATGTACCTACATATACATACATACATATATGTACTGACTAAGCAATGTGTTACTGCAATTTCATTAATAAAAACGTGCTAAATATTTTTGTGAAATGATGGGAAATATAACTGTGGTGAAGTCTAATAAAGGAAAAGACATGTTAAACGTCGACGGCTACTTCTTCTATGTATTTGGAACGAAAAAATAAGAAAACATTTAACTGGACTTGTTCTGAACGAATTAAAAACAAATGTACCGTGCGTATTGTCACACAATTCGATGGCTGTGAACATGTTATACGAAAAAAAAAGAAATGAACATTCTCATGATCCATTAATGTAGTATCTATTTGATCTTTATTTGTTAATAATGTTGTTTTTTATCTTTCCGATAAACATGTTTGAATTTTGGAACTATTTTGGAGGTTATGTTTTGTTTATGTTATATTATCTAACATATATATATTATCGGAACAGAAAATTGCATTGGCACTTGCATCGAGATGAGTGTACAATGGCGAATAAAAAATTACTAGAAGCATTTAATCGAACAATGCAAGATTTACGTGGTAACCAACAGCTTTTTGGTGGTGCTTTAATATTACTGTCAGGGGATTTTCGACAAACATTGCCTGTCATTCCTCGGTCAACTCCCGCTGATGAAATAAATGCCTGTTTGAAGTCATCAGTTCTTTGGAGATATGTACAAAAATTGACACAGAACATTAATATGCGTATTCACCTACAAAATGATCCAGCTGCCCATGAGTTTTCAAAACAATTGTTGCAAATTGGTGATGGCAAAATACAAATCGACAGAACCAACGGATTGATCACTGTACCGAACAATTTTTGTACAATTACGAAATCGATAGATGAATTGATTGAATGTGTTTTTCCAAATATTCTTCAGAATTACAGAAACCATGATTGGTTGAGAGAACGCGCCATTTTAGCACCGAAGAACATTCATATCAATGCCATTAATTTTCAAGTTCAAGCAAAACTCCCAGGCGTAGTCACGACATATAAATCAATTGACAGTGCTATGAATCAAGATGAGGCAATGAATTATCCAACTGAATTTTTAAATTCAATAGAACCGGCTGGTATGCCACCGCATTGCTTGAGTCTGAAAGTGGGTTCTTTGATTATATTATTGCGAAATATTAATCGAACAAAACTGTGTAATGTCACCAGATTGGCAGTGAAGAATTTATTGCCAAATTTGATTGAAGCTACGATCTTAACTGGTAAATCAAAAGGAGAAGTTTGTTTAATACCGCGTATCCCTATGATTCCAACGAATATGCCATTTGCATTCAAACGATTACAATATCCTGTGCGTTTATCATTTGCGATGTCCATCAACAAAGCTCAAGGGCAAACACTTAACGTTTGTGGTGTGAATTTGGCCAACTTTATATTGCCTGTTCCAGAGTCGGTACCCCCAGCCGTTTGTTTATTCATGCTCAAAATGGAAAAAACAAAAAGTATTGTTTATCCAAATGTTTTGGATTCATCTTACTGAAGTTGACATAAAGCCATAACCGCAGTGCATTTGTAAGAATTCCAAAATCTTATGTCTATGTATATAAAAATTAATGACATTTTTCGTTGTGACTTTATAACTCAAGAATAGCTAGCAAATAATTAAATATATTTTTTTTTATGTAGCGAAGCACGTACCGGGCCGCTATAAATATTATATGTATTCATTGTATTGCTTTCAAAAAATCATAAAGTTGTGCTTATCTGTAACACCACATTCATTGACTGTTAGGCGGTACAAAGTTCGCCGGGTCAGCTAGTTATGTATGTATAAGCAAATTTATATAAGATACACGATTTGGCTCAAATTTTGGGGAAAAAATTTCCAGAATTAATTCTGGAAAACGTAAATTCCGGAATTATGAAAAACCAGAATTTTGAAATGCAGCCAAAAAAGCGAAGGAATTGCGGATCTCCGATTTCCAGAATTTTGTCGACCCAGAATTTTGATTCTGGAATTTTGACTTCAGAATTTTAATTTTAGAGTTTTGACCGTTTCCCGAGTTACTTTCTAAATAGAACATTGTTATTCGACACGGACGAGAACACGGGCGGAGCTACACTATCTCCAGTAGAGTGCCGTAAGGCTCGGGTTTAGGCCCGCTTCTATGAAACCTGATATATGACGGGATGTTAAGAATACCGCAACCAAAAAATGTGAAAACAATCGCATATGCGGATGACCTCATAGTGGTAGCAGTAACTAAACATCTGGATTACCTTCGGATCAAATGCAATGACAGCATAAAGAGCTTGCGCCGACGGTTTGCCACCATGAGTCTAGAGCTGGCTGAGCAGAAAACAGAGGTCCTGCTCATAAGCTTCAGGAAAATTGAGGAGAAAATATCGCTCACTATAGGAGAATGTGTGATTACTTCACAGCCGCAGTTGAAGTACCTTGGGGTAATAGTGGACTAAATAGAGAACTAAACTCAAGTTCAAGGAACATTTGGAAAATACGACGCGTAAAGCAAATAAAATATATAATGCGTTATCTAGAATGATGGAAAACAAAGGCTGTGTGCGGTCCAGCCGACGATGTTTAATAGCTAAGGTAATAAGTTCAGTTATCCTGTATGCGGCTCTAATATGGATACAGGCGCTAGAAACAAAATCACATGCTAGACCATTTAACACGGTGCATAGGCTTTCAGCAATACGCGTGATAAATGCTTTCCGAACCATTTCAAATGACGCTGCTTTGGTATTAGCCAGTATGACGCCGATTGACATCCAGGGAGACGAGTTCGCGCGAATATATAACTTGTCAGAGACGTCTACCACAGCAAAAAGAGGAGAGAGATTTAAAAGCATCGCAATGTGGCAGCAATCGTGGCAAACTTCATGCAATGGGCAGTGGACCCACCGTCTTATTCCGGACATAAATTCGTGGATAGGTAGACAACATGGGGACCTGAATCTCTAACTTACCCAAATACTCAGTGGACATGGTTGCTTCAGAAGCTACTTATTCAACTATCGTCATGACTTTAGTCCATACTGTCCGATGTGTACAGAGTGTAGAGAAGACTCTGAACACGTGTTCTCTTATTGCCCTCGGCTTTCAAGTATAAGGGAAAAGCTGAAAACCACCCTTTAAGGTAGTAGTAGTACGGTGGAAAATTTGACTGCACTTACATATGTGTGAGTCCTCTGTAAAGTGGAAGTCTGTCAGTGGAGCGGCAAATCAGTCCGTACAATAAAGGAAACTTAAATGTATTCTTCTCTCCCATGCAGAAATACTTTGTCCAGTGGTTCCGTGGGAGAGACATGAAATGGGAGTAGGTTAGGGTTAGCGTATTAAAGTCCCGCACTCCAGCTTTTGATGTTTCCTTCTACTGCTTTTTTTCCTTCCTTCTACTATAAAAAAAAATGGGTATACCCTTTCAGACAAACAACACAAAAAATAAATTATTATTAAAATAAATATTGCAATTTTGAATAATCAAATAAACAATAAAAAAGTTTTTTACTATTTTCGAGACTAATTAACGGAATACGCCATTTGATTTAATCCGATAAAAAAAGAAAAATAAATTCTCTTATTGACAAGAGGTTTCGCGGTGCAATCACGAATTTGTTCAAATTCAATCAGTTTACACTGAGAGAAATTATTTCATAAATTGAACTTTTCTAAATGAACGCAGATTATAAAACATCTAAATCTTCACAACTACTAAAAGTATCAAAAATGCTTTCAGACGAAAAAAGTCGTACATACATGGACCTGCAGAATCTACACCCTCAAAGCAAGGTGCAAGGTGCCACAAAACAAAAAAGGGGTAAAGACATTATATACCGTAAATTTATTGCTGAGAGTGACAGTTAAATAAGATATTACACTCGATTTTCATCCTCACCGATTCAAGATAATTCTGAATCGGCATTAGAAATCAAAAACGAAAACAATTTTCGAATACGTCTCAAAGCTTCTTATTACGCAATAGTAGAATCTTATTACTCAGATCTACCAGAAAATTTCATATCCTCGGCTTACGCCAAATACGAAAATTGCTTAGACCAGTTAAAAGAAACGAAAGCAATGATTACTGATCAATTGAAAGTCCGATGTTGCCTATAGGCAACATTGTTCATATATAGTATGCTTCTAAGTCCCGTTATTTAAATTTTTTTTGAGGCGAGGTTTTTTGCATTATTTGGCCTGATGTATTGCGTTATTGCGTAAGCTTATAGTGAATTGTCACTTGATGACATTTTCAGAGGTTGTTCGCTGTGGATCGGGGAAGGTTTAGAAATAAAAAAAAAACCGCTCTTCGTGAGGAAAAGTCTGGAAATTGGAAAGTTCCAAAAAGTAACTTTTTTTCATTTTTTTGTTTTAAATTTTTTTTTTTGTTTTGGTTTTTAATTATTTGAATCGTTCAAATTTGTCGTTTGCTTTCTTTATTCCGGCTATTCAAAAAAAAATTTATTGAAAATTATTCAGTGAAAACTTTACGTGTGCTTCACACAAAGTGATCAATTGCGAAGAGGTCGCTCTAATATCGGTCGGCGTTCGTTTTGCCACCAACGTATGGCAGCCCAAGGCAAGGCAAGGCAAGAAGTGCTCCCAGGATGTGGTGACATACGTGCGGAATTATGGATTGCGGTCAATCAGCAAGCGATTGTCACGATGTCACAGCACGACTTTTCAAACAACAGTTACGATGTTTGATGGACTTTATCTTAAAGCAACGTATGTGTGGTGCTGTTAGATGGTAGATGTACTCTGTTGAGTGGCAAAAGAGAGGTTTGCCGAATGCACACATTCCTTTTTGAATGGTGGTTACATCAGATCAAATTGATGAAATCATTTCTGCGGAAATTCCTGATGCAGAGAAAGATCCAGTATTATACGAAGTGATGAAAACCAATATGGTTCTTGGACCTTGCGGACACCACAATCCCACTTCGGTTTATATGTCTGACAATAAATGCACGAAGCACTATCCACGTGCTTTTATTTCGGAAACGGAAACTGGAAATGATGGATATCTAGTCTATCGGCGTAGCTCACCAGACGGCAATGGCAGAACATTTAGCATTCAACTTGGAGGAGTGAATTTCGAAGCCGACAACACATGGATCGTACCATATTCGCCTCTGTTGTCTAATTCACATACAAAACTCATGCCAATGTTGAATATTGCAGTTTGGTGAAATCGATCAAATACGTTTGCAAATACGTCACCAAAGAAAGCAACATGGCAGTTATTGCCCGCTACGAATACGCATAATTTGCTATCATTGAATCCATGTGAATTCGAAACTTTTGTTGCCAGACTTAATTTTGAATTTTGACATTTCGAAATCAGCTGTGTAGAAGAAAAAAATTAAATTTTGATTAATAAAACTGAAATCGTTTATATTCAAATTGATTTTACGAACAAAATATGGATTCGCTAACGTTTTTATTTATGTTGCTTGAGGAAGAACGTGAGAGAAGTCGGCGTGATCTAAAAATTCACCGAAAATCACTGAGGGACAAAGCAACCCTTTCGATATGGACGAAACAATGTACAGTTCAAGAATCCACAAAAATTCATTGTTAAATTTTATTCAAATTATTTTTCTAAAACAGGTTTATTCAAAACTATCTTTTAAATAAGGCGGCCTTTACGTATGTCCTCGATGTTCTAGAGAGGAATGCAAGTTCTTCAAGATCGCCATCTTTATATCTTATATCTTTACTTCATCGATTGTCTTCGGTTTTACGGTTTTTAGCTGAAGGAGGCTATCAGCATGGAGTGGGTAAAGACTTCGATGTTCCAATAGCTCAGGCAACATTTTGTTGCATCCTAAAAAAGTATTGGAATTGCTTCAGTCCCATTTGTGCCCTCAGGGGATAAACCTCTAGTTAAGTAAAGTTGAGAAAAGTGAAGCGAAAAAGGATTTTTTTCAGAAATACAGATTTATTTAATTATTATAATTATTTTTTGTAATGGCTTGCAATTTTTTTTCCTCTACTTTTAACATTTGCTGTTTTATGGAATTCTTAGCAGCTATCAAATTCTCCATAGCTATGGTGTGCCTTCTAATTTCTTCCACTTCCGCTTTTTTTAAATCGTTTTGCATTTCCAATGCTCTGCCGCTCGTCGCATACCTAGTGAAATATCGTCCAACTTATCGAGATTTTTTCCTGAAATTCTTTTTGAATTATACGTTGTTCTTTTATTAAATCGGCTGTACATGTATCCGGTGACCTAGGAGTACGTCTAGGCAGTGCTGGACTGCAGGTCACTGATGGCATTGATACGTCGGCTGACATCGGTAACCCCATGCTCACTGTATTTTTAATTCCACTTGTACTCGTCTCTAATGCCGTTAGTGTTATCACCGCTTCCTCCAATTCGCTGAAATGGTGCTGCCTATTTCTGCCGGGCAACCAGTAGCTGACTGCTCCTTTTTATTTTCCAACAATTTTCTTTTCAAGTAGGCCTTCCAGTCAAGCCATACCTAATAAAAAATAAGTAAAACAAGCTTTAAATTATCCTGTTACAACAGTAAAATCTACAACTTTATTATATTACCTTCTTCCAGCTGGAAATATCCTTAATAGGCGGACCAACACTGTTGAGTTCTTGGGCCATATTGTTCCAAAAAGCTGCCACTTCTTCTTTAGGGCACTTGGTAAAACCCTGCGCAATTTCAGGTTTTTGCAGTAACAGCTCAACCATTAGTGCATATTGCTGCTTGGTGGTAATTACTTTGGACCTGCGGAAATCGCATTAAAGATTACTTTACTGTTAACAAATATGTTATAGTTTGAATTCAATAAAAACTTACATTTTTCTTTTCTTTAATTTATTTCTCCGTTAGCAAAAACTGTCGTACAAAAATTCCGATAAAATTCAAAATTTTCCGTTCCGAGTGAATTCAGTGAATGTCACTCTACGAATTTCGAACTTACGTTCGGAATTGTTCGAATTGCATGATAGCAATTTCGTATCTTTCCCGAAAAACCAGTCTACGATGGATTGTGTGATAGGGCTGATTATACATGGAACGCATTGTCGAAAAATAGTTACGCAGAAAGCAGGGCCAACCAGTAGATGGACATCCAGGTGTGTTCTCCACTAATGCATTAGGACGAATTTACACAATCCACCCGAAAAAAACGATTGCTTCTACCTTTGATTGCTATTGATTAATGTACACGGATCAACTTCATTTGAGTAATTGCGTATTGTGAATGGTACGGTGTGTGCAAGTTTTGGAGAAGCAAGCCAGCAATTACAATTGCTGGAACATGATAATCACTGGAATCAAACGATGTACGATGCTATAGCTACTTCGAATGCAAATGAAGGTCGCACACTTTTCGCGATGATCATTTTGACATATCAGCCTTCAAACCCGCGTCAATTAAGCGATAGCAACAAAAATGACATTGCCGAAGACATTTTATAGTTTTATTCAATTTTACATTTTTATGAGCAAGATTCATATTACAGTTTTGTTGCTTACCATTGCACTTGACATTTTGTGGATTGTATTTTTTTTTAATTTCATTTATTGTTTACATGTGTATATTTATGTATTAATGTACTTGTGTCACAAATATAATTTTCCACAGTGTCATGTTCATATGTTTATGAACATTCTGCAAGGGGCCAAAGTTGTGTTTCGACTTTACTTGTATATTATGTTTTATTATTATTTTTTTAATTACGTCTAACTGGCAGTTCAAATGGAACAGTCACAGTTCTTGATTCAAATTTTGATTTTATATATAAAAGAGTAATAATAACGCTTTTATTAAAACTAAAGTTATCGAAACGTGACCACTTATGTGATGAAAATTTACAACATTTAATTTAATATTTTCTTTTTTAAGGAGTTCTATTTTCTGTTTCAGATGTACAATAGCTTGGGTATTGTTTATTGATGTTGAATCAAAGGGCTTTATTTTTTGTTCTGGGATATCTTCAATATCTTTAACCCAAGAAGAGAATAGCAATTCTTTATTAATTTCTGATTGTACGTGATGAGATGCTATTAAGGGGTAACCTTCATGTCGGGCTGTACATCCTTCTCTTATTGTCATTATACCTTGACTAGGGATTGCCATATGCATTTGTTGATTGTTATCACATTCTAGATAGATCATTGCTTTGCTAAAAAATTTGTAAAGGCAACGATTTTGAGAAAACAATTTTATCCAAACATTTTCATTTGTAGACGGTTTGAATTCACATGCTTCATTTTCTAACTTCACATGAATTATCAGTCGCAGATTTCCAAGCCCAATTTCCAGGACATTGGTGATGATTCTCCGTGTTAGTAGAACATTTATCCAGATCTACCTCATTTATAAGTGAATATTGATTCAAATCAAACTTGTATATTAAATATTCTGCTTTTATTTCTGGAATAATCATATTACCTTTGTATTTTATTGGAAGTGGAATTAATTTGTATACGTTTGATGGTACATACGATATTAAGGGGATTTCTATGTTTATGACTCTCCGTGAATCAAGAATTAAGCCTTTAGCAGTCATCGATTTATATATTTCTTTTAATTCATTACCCGATTGCTTCCCAGGTAGTATTAATTTGTGTGGAAGCTTGTTTCTAATAAATGTAATTTCTTCATTAAGTTGTGAAGGCTTTAATAGTATTGGATTTATGCGACCATGATTTATGTCATTTAAGAGCTTGATTATCGACATTTGGATTTCTTCACATTCGTCCATAAATATTTCTATTGAAATGGTTAATATTTGAAACATCAGGGTCATTCGCTCAGCATTTTGCTCTTTTATTAGTTGGCTAAAAAATTTATTAAGTTGCTCATTCATTTATTCAAAATTATTGTGAACTTCATCTGTTGTCTTTTTTAATATATTTATGGTAGAATCAACTTTTGATGTCTGCTTTTTAATAGTTTTGCTATATCTTTTTGGTTTTTGAAAATATTTATAAGATTTGATTCCATATTTTCTCGGTCATCAGCATCCATAATTCCAAATAATATGTGGTAAACTGAACCGACAAATTCGAATAGTGCTCGCCTTTTCCATTTTGTTCCTTCATGAACAATTCATTATTTGCCTTAAGATTATTATATCTGTCATTTAAAGTTGCAGTAACCATTATACATGCATCTTCGTTGTGTTAATATTTTGCATTGATTTTCTAGTTTATTAATAAATTCTTGTATTTTATGCATCCGATCATAATAAGTACCTAATTCGTAATATACTATTAAGTTTCATTTTGAATTTATTATGTCCATTTTCCTTATCGGTTCCAAATATATTGCTGTGTGACTACGCACTGAAGCTCCTGGCTTAGCTCTTTCATTAATGTATAATGATTTAGCTTGTGTTGTTAGCATGAGCAACGTTAAAAACCACATCATCAATCTGCTTATTCTACTCGACTGTTCTGAGTTGGCAATTATTCTTGAAGTAAATAAACTTGTAACATGATTTGACTTCTCTGTTCTACTGCTGTTTGTTGCCTCCAGTGGGCATAATTTGTGAACGGGCCGTTTAAGTACGCCATTTTGTAATTTTAGAGTTACAACTCTTATATTTCCATCACTTCCCGGATGAGTTTTAATAATTTTACTTAATGGCTACTTGGCTGGATGAGCTTCTTCATCTTTAATAATTACTATTTGTCCTTCTGTTAGATTGGCCTGTTTGGTTCTCCATTTCAGTCGTTGTTGCAACAGTACAACATATTCACTTTCCCATCGTTTCCAAAAATCTCTTTTAATTTTTTGAATTAATTTCCACCTATCTAATGAACCTATTTGTGTATTATTAATTGCCTCAGGACAATTTATTATTGGACATCCTATTGAAAAATGACCAGGTGTTAAAACATCTATATCGCTTTCACTATCTATCGCACATAGATCTCGTGAATTTAGCACTGCTTCAATCTGTGATGGCAAAGTAATCATTTTTTCAAATGTCAATTTCCTTTCGCCTACCACCCTTTAAAATGATATTTATCCGACCTTACTCCTGCCTCCCAAAATGCCATTGAATTTTATGATTCTATTATTGGAGCTACGGTTGAATTTTTCTTGATTGCCATTTTGAAATTTAGGTTTAATCTTCTACAAGCACTGACAAAATTTGTTCCATTGTCCGAGTATATATGTATTCTTACTTTTACCTCTTCTAGCAAAAAATCTTTTCAAAGCAGCTAGGAACGCTTCGGTTGTTATATCACTTACTGCTTCTAAATGAATAGCTTCTGCTGCCATTCACACAAATACAGCTAGGCATCTTTAAATGTTTTTTGTCCTCTTCCTTTTGAACATTTCATATGAATCGGTCCGGCATAGTAACTCGTCATTTGTAGCGAAGTAGTTCTTTTTTTTTTTTGTAAAAACAGATTGACGACAAATCGATTATTTTCATCTTTTACTGTTGTTTTTTCAAAAATTTTTAGGCATTCATCATCATCTGTTGCATCTGCTGGAAGTTTGTCGTCTATTTCCCAAAACTTCTCTAATATTGTAGTAACCGCTACTAAAATTTTGTTGTTTTTTCTCGGTGGTTGTAAAACTCCCTATTTAAATGAAACGAGGAGTTTGGAGTTTTATATTATAAAACCTTTTAATTCCAGTTTTCTTATGGGCTGCTTCCAAAGAACTGAACTTGTAGAAATTGAGAATATATCATAAACTGTAAATAGATGCACGGAATGGAACAATTCAAGGTTGCAATACATAGTAATATCTAAAATATACGTTGGTAGTCTAAACTACTTCGTTGCGCCAACACTCCCAACAATATCCAGCCCAATTTCGTAGCTAATACTAGATCGAATACTAGATCGATCCCTTTTTAATATGCCTTCTTCTAGTATGTCAGCGTATATATATATCACATCCAATGACGACATCGATTCGATCTGATTTATTGAAATTGGGATCAGCTAAAGTATAGTTTTTCAATTGTTCTACATCCCATTTAAACGATTTGTCTGGTCGAGCACTAGCTAATTTCGGCAAAATTAGTGCTTCGACATTATATGCTTCGTTGCTTAGGAATCTCGGCTTGATTTATTTATTTATTTAGTAAAGTCTATGAACAATGATTCTTACAGACTAATGAAAAACTACGATGCATATTCGAATTCTAAAATAATTAAATTACAATAACATGAGTAGATAACTTAAACTAAAAAACAGAATTGAGGGTATTAATGAAGGATACCCTAGAGTGAGAAAAATCAAGTAGAACTTTCTCGGAAATCGAGTTAAACTCCCGCATAGCGCTCTTGAGGCGAGCATATTCAGCAAAATTAGTACTTTCCTTTTTGTAATAAAATGGCAAACTGGATCTGAGACAACGCTGGGGAGTATTGAAGTTAATTTTCTCTAATAAGTAGGGACAGTCAATTTCCCCGTTAATTATATTGTAGACAAATGAAAGTGAGAGAACGGACCTTCGATTTTCCAGTGATTTAAGATGTATAAGCAATAAACGCGATGTATACTATGGTGTTGGATCAACAAACTTTAAGGAGCCGAGAGCATATTTAAGAAAGATCTTTTGAACACGCTCGATCCTGTTAATTGACGATATGCAATATGGTCTCCAAATAAACACTGCATACTTCAAAATGGACCGCACAAAACATGTGTACAGTAATTTAAACGTGTAGGGGCCGGAAAAATTTGTAGAATTTCGACGGACAAAACCAAGTACAGAAAAAGATTTTGAAGTTATATAGTTGATGTGATTACTGAAAGAAAATCTGTGGTCAAAGATTACCCCAAGATCTTTGATTTCAGTAACGCATTTTAGGGCGCAATTAGAAATACTGTAGCTAGAAGACAAGATGTTGCGTCCCCTACCATAGGAGATCTGTGAGCATTTATCTACATTCAGAAAAAGTTTCGATTTCAGGCACCAATTATGAAAAGTATCAATATCACATTGAAGTTTGAGTACATCTTGTGTGTTATTGATTAATGCAAAAATTTTTAAGTCATCTGCATATAACAGAAAGTTGGCGAAAGAGAAGCAACAGGAGATGTCATTGATAAACAGCACAAAGAGAAGTGGACCCAAGACGCTTTCTTGTGGGACTCCCGAAGATGCAATGAATGAATCAGATGACACTCCATCGACAGTGACTACGCATCGTCTGTTTTGCAGATATGATCTAATCCACTTCAAGAAGGCCGAGTGAAATCCTAGAGATGATAATTTTTTAATTAGAATATTGTGTGATACTTTATCAAAGGCTTTAGAGAAATCTGTGTAGACACAATCTACCTGAAATCCAGCGGAGAATGCAGACATACAATAATCGCTAAAAACTGCTAAGTTTGACACAGTGGAGCGCCCAGGGACAAACACATGCTGATTGACATTAATTATTGATTTTACTGCAAAAAATAATTTATTTTTAACAGAACACTCAAAAATTTTCGAAATAGTAGAAAGTTTAGAAATAGGCCTGTAATTGGAGACATCATCCTTTCTACCACCTTTATGAATAGGGGTAATGCGTGTCAATTTCCAGTCAGAAATAAAATCCCCGGTGGCGAGAGACTTATTGAAGATAAGCATGAGAGGATATAATAAGGCAGTACAATTTTTTATAAATACGGCCGGAAGCCCGTCCAAATCCAGTTTGGACGAAGACTTAATGTCACAAATAGCCTTGGCAATATCGTCCAGTGAAAGACACAGTGAGCCAAAATTTATGGATGGGAAGTTACCAGCTGAAAAAGTGGAACTAGTACCAGGATCATCTTGAACATAGTTCGATTTGAAAAATTCAGCGAACAAATTGGAGATTTCGACCGGAGTGCATGCCGACTTATCACCCCAGCATAAAGCAGAGGGAATGGCCGAACACGCTCTTTTAGATTTTACAAAGTTCCAAAAGAACTTAGGGTTCGACTTAATTGTAGTCTCCGTATTATTAATAAACCTTTTATAGAGGAACTTATCCAATTCTTTAAACAGTTTTGTGTAGTGCTGATATTGAACAAAGGAAACATGAGATTTAGTTGAAGAGAATTTTCTATAACATTTATTTCTAAGATTTTTTAGACGTTTAAGGTCCTTAGTGTACCAAGGCAACTTATATGGTTGTAAGCGTTTGAGCGGGATATTATAATGACAAAATTCCTGGATAGATTTCTTAAAAATGGAGAAACTGTTGTATAAAGTCCCGATAGTAAATCGTCCCATTTTATTTCAAAGAGCTGATTGTTGAGTCGTTCAAAGTCACAAAATGCAAAATTAAAACCAAGCCCATCAATTGGTTTAACAGGAGCGAAAAGATAAGTATCCACCTCAAACGCTAGCGGTGAATAATGGATGGTGGCTTGAGTAATTGAAGAGAATCCATCAAGAAACCTAAATTTTAAATCATCACTGAGAAAGACTAAGTCAAGAAACCGATCGAGACTATTTGAATATGAGTTGATTTGAATCAGATTGAGACCAAGCAAGCTATCAATGAGAAATAACTCCTGTGAAGACGAAAAATTTGTAGGAATAAGAGCAGGACTATAGCAACAACCAGACCAGACGATATTGCTTAGATTGAAGTCACCCAAAATACAAATATTATTATCTTTCACCTTGTTTAATACCAGCGAGGAAATATTATTTGCGTGGGACTTGTACAACTCTAGCGGACTATTAGGAGGGATGTATGAGACTGCAATGAACAGAGCATCATTGACACAGATACATAGTTGGTCCAGGGTAGAATCTTCATTCTCAAGCATAATTAAGCGAGGAAGAAATGTGCGATGAACTGCTAAGAGAACTCCAACCACCCCAACCAACCAACTTAAAGGGACGCAGTTTAATGCCAGAAGGCCAGACTGAAGAGGAGAAAACAGCATTGAAAAAGATGGAGACACACCTAGCTTAAAGTTTATCCTCTTAAGATTATTAACATCGGTATCCTTCTTAATTAATTTATAACATAGAAGATGTTCTCTATCAACATTAGCATGTTTAACAACAAAAGATATAATATCATCCTCCGTGACTGAGTTCTTAAAAGCAGATAAATGAATCCATTTCTTAGGTATGACGACATCAAGATCAACATTGGCATTAACACCAACAACAGTTGAAGTGGCTGGGGGTTTTTTGTTCCTGGTACTCACTTTTAACTTCAAGTTTCTGTTAGCACTAATTGAAGTAGAAGCGTTGTTAACAGAATCATCAACGGCGACAGAGTGAGCAGCATTGACAGCGACAGGTTGGCGAGCTGGTTTAGCAGCAACTGTTGGATTGTTATTGGTTTTCGAGTGAGTGTTGATGTTCCTACCAACAGCGTCAGCATATGTATTGGCATTATTATTAACAGCAGCAATAGAGCGAGTGGAGCAAGCAGCAGACGGAGCAGCCGAGAGTGCTTTCGAAGTAGCGGGAGCAAGATGATCCATACCCACACTATCGGTGGGAGCAGAAACAACAACTTTCGGCGACGGAGAATTTGTACCCGCAATAGTCGTAGAAGTAGAGATAGAGTTAGCAGTAGTTGAAGGTGCAGAGAGTGCCTTCAGTGTAGCGAGAGCGAGATAATTCTCACACACGTTATCAGCGGGAACAGCGGTGTTAGACGGAGCAGCGATTGTAGAGTCACTTGTAAGAACAGCAGTTGCAGCAGTGAGAGTGGGGTTGGCAACAGAGAAATTGCCATTATCCGACAATTTCTTATGCACAGTGCAGATCTCTGATTTGAGTTCGTTAAGCATAGCGATTAACGAATTACGATCATCACATAATTGCTGTATTAACGCGAGCGCCTTCGTTTGTTCACTTCTCAGTGAACTTACTTCTAATAAAAGAGAATTAAGCACTACATTTTCTTTATTATGCTTGTTATGCTCCAACAAAGCTGCAGCTATTTCACTGTTCGATTGTTCAGCATTTTGTTGTTGGGAACTTAAATTATAAGTGCACTGAGCATTGCGCACTGATGGCGACGCAGGCGGCGAGCGTCTGGAATTTCTCCGAACTACCGCGCACACTTTGCAGTAAAAAGCGTTTTTAGATTTCACCAAGAAATCTAAATCAGCCTGTGATAAGTTCACGCACGATAAGTGAAATATTTGATTGCATTTATGGCAACTAATCTTGGGCTGAGCACGGTCAACTCTATGCCCGCAAACACACGGCATTAATAAAAATAAAATAAGAGAACACGGAGCAGAAAAAAATGCGTCAGTACACGGCGACGACTCACTCTTAGGTGATCTTAGGCAATTTCAATGCTGATTTTAAATTTGGACACTCCCACTGTGGTATTTCCCAAACTTTTTAGTTCAGTTACTTCTCTTCTTTTAGGTAAATGAAGTATTTGAGCTGCTTCTTCGAAAATAGTAGTCTTTTGAGAACCTTGGTCGATTAAAGCTCGCAGTGTGATGTACTCACCATCTGCTGCTTTCACTCTTATTTGTGCTGTTGCTAGGATTTTTATTTATTTGGCTAGTAATGCTCTTTTTCTGTTTAGAGTCTTATAATACTTGCACTTCAGCTCTTTCTTTAAGGCTTCATTAACCAAACGTATCCAGTTCAATAAGAGGATCGAAAGATCAAATGTACAGAAAATACTCTTCAAAATGCTTCTGTACTGTGAGAGTTCACGTTTGACTCTAATCTTCTTTATTAAAATTTCTTTCCTCAATACATTTCTTAATACTAATCTCTTAACTATGTACATACGTATCAGAGAACGGCTTCCGTTGAGCGCAAAAATGTTCATGCACGATCAATACCCGAACTATCAGCACATTCGGCTCAAGCGCTCAAAATGGCATTCGGAAATGTTTTCGCTACTGAGCTAAATTCAGCTCAATTGCGGTAAATTCGTTTCCTTGCTGAGTTTATTCACGCTCGTGTTGAAACAGCTCTACTCAAGCGTTCGCTCATTCGGCTCAACAATGATCGTGTTGAATGAAAACAAAAACACAAAAGAGCAAACTCAACGCCTATGAGCAAACTCAATGGGATTTACTAAACGATTTGCTACCTACTTAGCTACGCTCTTTCGCTCTTAAAATTTATGAACTTTCGTCTTAACTAGCATACTTATTATTCCCACCTACAAACTTTCTTGCATTATATTTATATCAACATGTAGGCATGTATGTAGCAGGCAGATCGACAAACAAAGTAGGGTTTGAAAAGGCATCGAACTATATTACGGTGCATTTATTTTGCATAGAGAAATACATGAATATTTTGTTTTTTGTAGGTATATGGAGCTTTGACTCTTAGGATTAAGAAAATTCAAATTAGGAGAATATATGACATTGGAGTGTAAACATCGCTGGAGCGTATTCTTTGGCCCCACACGTTCAGTAGTGTCCGAAATTACCGCGGTGCGAAATTATTAGTTATTATATTTTTTTTTAATAATTATTGAAGTTTGTGTGAATTTGTGAAAAAAATAAATATAGCGCAAAGCGAATTTCCGAGCAAAACACGGTAAGTTTTGAACTGTTGAAGTGAATTACACGAATGTATGTGTTTCCTGATTTGAAAAAACATATGGTGTACCACTATTAATGTAGGCTTTTTTTAAATTTAGTTTATTATTTTTTAATTGAAAGAAAAATGTCACAACCCACACGAGGAAATATAGGTCGGCGGACGCGTCATGCAAATGCTACGGCATTACAAAGGCGATCACAGACTCCAGATGAACGAGCACAAGCTAATGCATCGCGGCGTGAACGTAATGCACGAAATAGATCTGTTGTACCTGAAATTATGCGTGCTGCTTTTAATTACAACTGTCAGATTAATTACAGTATGTACGGATATATTGGAATAATGGACGCAATATGTCCACATTGTGATGCGGCTAAATTTCCAGGTGAAACGCCCTGCATGTGTTGTGCTAATGGCAAAGTGAGATTGCCACCATTAGAAACTCCACCCGAACCATTGTCTTCATTAATTTTTGGGACTTCTGAAAATTCGAAGCACTTTTTGAGTCATATTCAACAATACAATTCGGTATTTCAAATGACTTCTTTTTCTGCTACTAACATTATTAGAGATAATTTTATGCCAACGTTTAAGGTAAATACTTAAACAGGATTGTCCCAATCAATCTGAATCATAAAAGTATTCCATAGTTTTAAAAATTATTATGCAACATATACCTAAAATTGCATACATGTTGTATGTAGATTCAGGGCCAAATTTACCATCAAGCTGTTTCGTGATTGCCATACCCCGACGCTGATTATCAATGTTTGCAAATTTATTTTATTGGTGATGAAAATCGTGAATTGGATCAACGTTCTGCAATTGCTTTGAATACAAGACGAGAAATTATTTGTGAGCTACAAAAGTTTTTTCCATCAGCATAACGCTTTAGTTCAATTGTTCAAAAATGCTCTTGATCGTATGCCCTCTCATCATCACAAAATCGTAATAAGGGCTGATAGAACACCTTTTGG
Organism: Bactrocera tryoni; assembly: GCF_016617805.1. NCBI lineage: Eukaryota > Metazoa > Arthropoda > Insecta > Diptera > Tephritidae > Bactrocera > Bactrocera tryoni. The sequence goes on along the minus strand of NW_024395913.1, from coordinate 63,404 downwards.
GGAGCATGAAAGGCGATTCAATGCACCGACAATTGATGAGGTTGCAATTGTAATTCGTGGTGATCAGATTCAATCGCGTGATAGATCGTAGTTACGACGCATGACAATACTCAATAGGTGACGATGGTTATAATATAAATATACCAATGATTGATCCACGAACAGGTAAATAATGTTTTCAGTGTGTTGACATTTCATCATTTGTAGAAATATCTTAAGTCACATTTTCCACTTATTTTAAGGTCTACATATACAGAAAAAAGTTAGTTCCATGAATTTTTATTCTTATCGATTGATGGTTCGTCCACAAGAACAAAATTATATCTTGAGATGTCGTAAACTACATCATCAGTACATCGTTGATATGTACGTCAAAATAGAAACAGAACGTCTTAATTTTATTCGTTTCAACCATGCAAAATTAAGGTCTGAACAATATATTCATTTGCAAGATGCGATAGCGAATGATGCTAATATTAATGACATCGGACGTTTAACTATATTGCCATCTTCGTATATTGGTAGCCCACGGAATATGAACGAATATGCACAAGACGCAATGTGTTATGTAAGAAAATACGTTCGACCGGATCTGTTCATTACATTTACACGTAATCCGCAGTGGGATGACATTAAAAACAATTTATTTGCAGGACAGTCGACAACCGAACGTCATGACATTACTGCGCGTGTTTTTCGGCAAAAATGTAAAGCAATTATGGATTTAATTGCGAAATTATATGTATTTGGGGAGGTGCGTTGCCATATGTACTCAATTAAATGGCAGAAAAGGGGATTGGCGCACGCACATATACTAATTTCATTCATCATTATATTTTCATAAGTGCCTCAGTATTACACATGGAATGTGTCTCCGAAAAAATTTCAAAGACGTAAACAAGGAACAGCAGTTCATGGGCATCCTGGCATTTTCCAAACAGATGCAATTGGCAGAATATATACAGTACATCCAAACAATGTTGAGTGTTTTTATTTGAGATTGTTATTAGTTAACGTGAATGGCCCAAAATCATTTCAAGAATTGAGAACAGTCAACGGTTATTTGTGTGAAACATACCGTGAAGCATGCCAACTTTTGCATTTGTTGAAGCATGACGCTCATTGCGATTCAACAATTCATGATGCATCTATTTGGGCTCATCCTCAACAAATACGAATGCTGTTTGCCGTTATATTATCAACATGTATGCCATCAAATCCACTTGAATTATGGAACAAATATTAACATAATATTGCAGAAGATATTTTAATTCAATTAATATGCGTCATCATGCAAGAAATCCTGATTTGTTGATAAATTTGGAAATGTACAACGAAGCTTTGATAATAATTGAAGATAGGTGTCTACGGATTGCAAATAAAACATTAGTACAATTGGGTATGACCGTACCAAATCGTGACATGCATAATCTGTTTGATCGTGAATTGCAACGCGAGCGGGAATTCAATTCTAATGATTTGCGTTTATTTGTAAAATCGAATGTAACCAAAATGAATATTCAGCAAAAACATGTCTATGACACAATCATGCAAGCCATTTCCAATAATGCAGGTGGGTTATATTTCTTGGATGCACCTGGTGGTACAGGCAAAACGTTCGATACATCACTGATTTTAGCCACTATTCGATCGGAACTTAAAATTACATAGGCACTTGCATCTTCGGGAATTGCTGCTACATTATTAGAAGGTGGTCGGACAGCACACTCTGCATTAAAATTGCCATTGAATACATATACAGGTGATTGAAACTCCAACTTGCCATATTTCAAGAAATTCTGCTATGGCAAAAGTTCTGCGATTAACGTCATTTATTTTATGGGATGAGTGTACAATGGCGAATAAAAAATTACTAGAAGCATTTAATCGAACAATGCAAGATTTACGTGGTAACCAACAGCTTTTTGGTGATGCTTTGATATTACAGCCAGGGGATTTTCGACAAACATTGCCTGTCATTCCTCGGTCAACTCCTGCTGATGAAATAAATGCCTGTTTGAAGTCATTAGTTCTGGAGATATGTACAAAAATTGACACTGAACATTAATATGCGTATTCACCTACAAAATGATCCAGCTGAGTTTTCAGAACAATTGTTACAAATTGGTGATGGCAAAATACAAATCGACAGAACCAACCAATTACGAAATCGATAGATGAATTGATTGAATGTGTTTTTCCAAATATTCGCCAGAATTACAGAAACCATGATTGGTTGACAGAACGCGCCATTTTAGTACCGAAGAACATTCATATCAATGCATTAATTTTCAAATTCAAGCAAAACTCCCAGGCGTAGTCACGACATATAAATCAATTGACAGTGCTATGAATCAAGATGAGGCAATGAATTATCCAAACGAATTTTTGAATTCTTTAGAACCGGCTGGAATGCCACCGCATTGCTTGAATCTGAAAGTGGGTTCTTTGATTATATTATTATTCTTCTTCTTCTTAATTGGCATAGAAACCGCTTAAGCGATTATAGCCGAGTTAACAACAGCGCGCCAGTCGTTTCTTCTTTTCGCTACGTGGCGCCAATTGGATATTCCAAGCGAAGCCAGGTCCTTCTTCACTTGGTCCTTCCAATGGAGTGGAGGTCTTCCTCTTCCTCTGCTTCCCCCGGCGGGTACTGCGTCGAATATTTTCAGAGCTGGAGTGTTTTCGTCCATCCGGACAACATGACCTAGCCAGCTTAGCCGCTGTCTTTTAATTCGCTGAACTATGTCAATGTCGTCATATATCTCGTACAGCTCATCGTTCCATCGGATGCGATATTCGCCGTGGCCAATGCGCAAAGGACCATAAATCTTTCGCAGAACTTTTCTCTCGAAAACTCGCAACGTCGACTCATCCGTTGTTGACATCGTCCAAGACTCTGCACCATACAGCAGGACGGGAATTATGAGTGACTTATAGAGTTTGGTTTTTGTTTGTCGAGAGAGGACTTTGCTTCTCAATTCACCTACTCAGTCCGAAAGTAGCACCTGTTGGCAAGAGTTATCCTGCGTTGAATTTCCAGGCTGACATTGTTGGTGGTGCTTACGCTGGTTCCAAGATAGACGAAATTATCTACGACTTCAAAGTTATGACTGTCAACAGTGACGTGAGAGCCAAGTCGCGAGTTGCGACGACTGTTTGTTTGATGACAGGAGATATTTCGTCTTGCCCTCGTTCACTGCCAGACCCATTTTCTGTGCTTCCTTGTCCAGCCTGGAGAAAGCAGAACTAACGGCGCGGGTGTTGAGGCCGATGATATCAATATCACCGGCATACGCCAACAGCTGTACACTCTTTTAGAAGATGGTACCTTCTCTATTTAGTTCTGCGGCTCGAACTATTTTCTCCAAAAGCAGATTGAAAAAGTCGCACGATAGGGAATCGCCTTGTCTGAAACCTCGTTTGGTATCGAACGGCTCGGAGAGGTCCTTCCCGATCCTGACGGAGCTTTTGGTGTTACTCAACGTCAGTTTACACAGCCGTATTAGTTTTGCGGGGATACCAAATTCAGCCATCGCGGCATAAAGGCAGCTCCTTTTCGTGCTGTCGAAAGCAGCTTTGAAATCGACGAAGAGGTGGTGTGTGTCGATTCTCCTTTCACGGGTCTTTTCCAAGATTTGGCGCATGATGAACATCTGGTCGGTTGTTGATTTGCCAGGTCTAAAGCCACACTGATAAGGTCCAATCAGTTTGTTGACGGTGGGCTTTAATCTTTCACACAATACGCTCGATAGAACCTTATATGCGATGTTGAGGAGGCTAATCCCACGGTAGTTGGCGCAGATTGTGGGGTCTCTTTTTTTATGGATTGGGCATAGCACACTTAAATTCCAATCGTTGGGCATGCTCTCGTCCGACCATATTTTACAAAGAAGCTGATGCATGCTCCTTATCAGTTCTTCGCCGCCGTGTTTGAATAGCTCGGCCGGCAATCCGTCGGCTCCTGCCGCTTTGTTGTTTTTGAGGCGGGCAATTGCTATTCGAACTTCTTCATGGTCGGGCAATGGAACATCTGCTCCATCGTCATCGATTGGGGAATCGGGTTTGCCTTCTCCTGGCGTTGTGCGTTCACTGCCATTCAGCAGGCTGGAGAAGTGTTCCCTCCATAATTTAAGTATGCTCTGGGTATCGGTGACTAGATCACCTTTGGGGGTTCGACAAGAATATGCTCCGGTCTTGAAACCTTCAGTTAGCCGCCGTATTTTTTTGTAGAATTTTCGAGCATTACCCCTGTCGGCCAGCTTATCAAGCTCTTCGTACTCACGCATTTCGGCCTATTTCTTTTTCTATCTGCAAATGCGTCTCGCTTCCCTGTTCAACTCTCGGTATCTATCCCATCCCGCACGTGTAGTGGTCGATCGTAACGTGGCAGGGTAGGCAGCCTGTTTTCTCTCCGCTGCGACACGGCACTCCTCGTCGTACCAGCTGTTCTTTTGCACTTTCCGAAAACCAATGGTTTCGGTTGCAGCTGTACGTTAGGAGTTTGAAATGCCGTCCCACAGTTCCCTTATACCGAGTTGTTGACGAGTGCTCTCAGAGAGCAGGAGTGCAAGCCGAGTAGAAAATCGTTCGGCTGTCTGTTGTGATTGCAGCTTCTCGACGTCGAACCTTCCTTGTGTTTGGTGGCGCGCGTTTTTTGCTGCACAGAGGCGGGTGCGAATCTTGGCTGCAGCAAGATAGTGGTCGGAGTCGATGTTTGGACCTCGGAGCGCACGCACATCTAAAACACTGGAGACGTGTCTTCCGTCTATCACAACATGATCGATCTGGTTGGTAGTTTTTCGATCCGGAGACAGCCAGGTAGCTTGATGAATCTTTTTATGCTGGAATCTAGTACTACAGATAACCATACTTCGGGCCCCGGCGAAGTCAATCAGCCTCAACCCATTTGGGGATGTTTCGTCGTGGAGGCTGAATTTACCGACCGTAGTGCCAAATATACCTTCTTTGCCCACCCTGGCGTTAAAGTCGCCAAGCACGATTTTGACATCGTGGCGGGGGCAGCTCTCATAAGCGCGCTCCAAGCGCTCATAGAAGGCATCTTTGGTCACATCGTCCTTCTCTTCCGTCGGGGCGTGGCGCAAATCAGCGATATGTTGAAGAACCTCGCTTTGATGCGGATTGTGGCTAGACGTTCATTCACCGCAGTGAATGATAGTACTCGGCGACGGAGTCTCTCTCCCACCACGAATCCTACACCAAACTTGCGCTCCTTTATATGGCCACTGTAGTAAATGTCACAAGGACCTACTCGTCTCTGTCCTTGTCCCGTCCATCGCATTTCTTGGACGGCGGTGATGTCAGCCTTTTGTCTTTACGAGGACATCAACCAGCTGGGCAGCAGCACCTTCCCAATTAAGGGACCGGACATTCCAGGTGCATGCCCTCAATTCGTAGTCCCTTATTTCGTTTGCCATGGTCGTCATCAAAAGGGGGTCTCTCATCCGAGGCTGGTTGTAGCTCTTCACTGGGGGTGTTTTTTTACGTGGCGGGTCCCAAACCCAGCGCACAACCCTTGTAGGGAATGTTTCGCCTTCTCACTTTAGCTCGCCTTCGAACGGATGTTCTTAGGCTACCCAGAGGATACTTGGTCAAAGACCGGAAGTAGTGAGCTGCTTGTGCCATGTGTAAAAGAATCGTTTCTGGCCACTCCCAAGTGAATGGCGATCAGAGAACTTTCCTCACTTGCGTGAACTTCTACACATGACTCCATCCTATATTATTGCGAAATATTAATCCACCAAAACTGTGTAATGGCACCAGATTGGCAGTGAAAAATTTATTGTCAAATTTGATTGAAGCTACGATCTTAACTGGTAAATCAAACGGAGAAGTTTGTTTAATACCGCGTATCCCTATGATTCCAACTGATATGCCATTTGAATTCAAACGATTACAATATCCTGTGCGTTTATCATTTGCGATGTCCATCAACAAAGCTCAAGGGCAAACACTTAACGTTTGTGGCGTGAATTTGGAGGAATCATGGCCAACTTTATGTTGTCTGTTCCAGAGTCGGTACCCCCAGCCGTTTGTTTATTCATGCTCAAAATGGAAAAAGAAAACTTATTGTTTATCCAAATGTTTTGGATTAATCTTATTGAAGTTGACATAAAGCCATAACGGCAGTGCATCTATATATATAAAAATGAATGCCATTTTTCGTTGTGACTTTATAACTCAAGAATAGCTAGGAAATAATTAAATACATATTTTTTTTTGTAAATGAGTTTGATTTAATATTTCACTTCATACGTAGCGAAACACGTACCGGGCCGCTATAAACATTATATGTATTCATTGTATTGCTTTCAAAAAATCATAAAGTTCTGCTTATCTGTAACATCACATTCATTGACTGTTAGGCGGTACAAAGTTCGCCGGGTCAGCTAGTATATGTATATGTGTAAATAAGTACTATATTTTTATTGTATACTTCAGATACCAACGTATTGATATTTTACATCTGTTTAGAATCACTGTGTGACTTAATGCATCTAAAGCGCCAAATACACGACACGAACATTTCCGCGAACATTGCTGTAATTTCTGAACGGAACAGACGTGCGCGGAAAAGTAAAATGGACAATAAAAAATTTCTGAGTGAATTTATTGAAATGTATAAATCTTTGCCATCATTGTGGCAAGCAAAAAGCAAAGATTATTGTAATAGAATTAAAAAGAATAATGATTATGCGTCTTTAATCGAAAAATTAAAAGAAGTAGATCCTGATGCCACAAAGGATACAGTTATAAAAAAATAAATAGTTTGCGAGCGCAATACCGGCGTGAATCAAAATAAATATAGTTTAAAAAAACTAAAAAACACGCTTTTAAAGCATATCAAACTAAAAAGTGAAAAATAATTCTTTGTATAAACTAACAATAATAATGAATTAAAAATTCCTGTATTATTGTGAGAAAAGCGTGGAATGCTCGATATATGAAAAATATGTTGTGACATACCACCCCACGCTTTTCTCACAATAATACAGGAATTTTTCCTTCATTATTATTGTTAGTTTATACAAAGAATTATTTTTCACTTTTTAGTTTGATATGCTTTAAAAGTGTGTCTTTAGTTTTTTTAAACTATATTTATTTTTAATTTTTTAGTTTGATGTGAGAAACCCCAAATTTGCTAAAATATGAACTATGACATGTAGTATTGGTTAAGTAAATCGATAATTAGACAGCATTTAATATCTACTCGTAACTTTTCATTGACTAATTGTTATATTATCTTATTTGCGACCAAGTTCCATTGACGACTTTACGAATTATTATTTCTTAATCGAATCATTTCTTCTACAGCTTCACTGTTACAGGGGTTTTACCTGTCAACTTTGAACAGTCTACTTCTTCACTTCGAATTCCGTCCAAAGATCTACAACGACTAAGTGCTACATAAGCTTGTCCAGCAGCAAACAGTCGAGAACCTAGATAAATAACTGCATGATCTACTGTACAACCTTGCATCTTATGAACGGGCGACGCCCAACTCAGTATTATTGGCAACATTCGTCTCTCAGCGATTCCATAGCTGTATTTTGCTGGAAATTGTATCGATATTGGCTTAATTACGTGTTCACCATCTGAGCCGAAATTAATACGTACTGACGGGATGTCTTCTGTACATACTTGGCCCCTGCGAAAATTTGGCCAGATAATTTCTGTAACAAACCCCATATTACCATTCATTAAACCTTTTGACACGTCAATATTCGACCTTAACATCACTTTTGTACCAACGAATATTTTTAATACATTAGGAAGACCTCCTGTTTTATTGATGCCATTCGGTATTACAGTATTTAAGTCCGTATTACCTAAATTTCGTGTAGCGTCAATGAGTTGGTCTTGTGCTTTAATCGTATAAATAACAGTCCCTTTATCTTGAAAGCTCTTCAGAACTTTTTCATTATGTAAAACAAATTGGTCGTTAGTAGGGTAAATCCTTAAAGCTTTCTCAATTGAGAATTCTTCAGTGGTATCTGTTGACACTTTTTCAAGAAGAACTTCAAGATGCTTCGACTTCAACTTTCCAACTCTTAAAGCATTAAGCACATCTATAAATTTCGTATCTTCTTGTCGACGCATGTTTTGTTGGAATTCAACCAGGCGGAATTGTCGCCACAAATTTGTAGCGGGTTTCATATGTTCTGGCTGTTGAAATACTTGATGTCCTCGGACAGGTGGTAACTGTATTAAATCACCAAAGAGTAAGACATTTATACCTCCAAAACAAGCGTCCTGTCTCTTTAGTTGGCGCAAACGAGAGTCGATCATGCAAAGCATTTCATGAGGCACCATAGAAATTTCGTCTATGAACAGAAACTCAACGTTTTGCCATAACTGGCGCATGCCTCTTAAATAATTTCCTGTAAGATGTGGCATGTTAATGATGACGGCGTCTTTTTGTACTGGTAGTTTCAACAGGCTGTGTAGTGTAGAACCTCCGACCAACCGTGCTGCAACTCCAGTAAGAGCACCAACTTTCACGACCAATTTTCCATAACATAGGTTAACTTGGTTTTTCAATACATTAAAGAGAAAAGTTTTTCCGGTGCCTGCTCCACCTGTGACGAAAGTTTTCTCTCGTTTAATATCACCATTAAGTTGATTTTTAATACTCTCTGTAATGACAGTAAACAATTGTTTTTGATCAATATTCATAGCGTGCTGTGCTCTTTGAAATTCGATCATTGCTGTCATTTCTGTGTCCGGTAATTCTTCTTCTATAACTTCAGTGATTTATAATCTCTGGCTGTTCTAAAATTTCAAATGCATGTATCTGATTGAATGCATTTTTTCAAGCTGTTGGTCACGCTCTCGAAATTGGCGCATATACCTGCTCATTTCTTCAAACGATTCATCGTATGTAAAACGCCTCTGCTTTATCGAAACCTTCAAGTAATTCACTTTCCAAACGATAAGGCATATATTGAAGAAGTAAGCTATAGAAAAAGTTGTCGGGATCCGATGTTGCTATAAAATATGGCACCCTAACAACTGCGGGAACCTTTCTCACAACCATTTTGCTCTTATCTAATAGCGTAATCCGTTTCTGTCGAATTGCAATACTCTGTAACGCTGTTCTGCCTTTCTTGTGTTCAGAAAAATGCAGCTTTGAGAACTGTCCCGTAATGGGATATGACAAAGTCTAAATGCACATTCTGCAGCTGATACTTGTCGTCCATGAAGAGTCTTCATACATATGCTGAACAGTTTGCGTGAAAGATCAGTTTCTTCGCGTTGAATTTGCTGTATTGCCTGAGCAATTCCAGAATCTATACCTGCAGGTTCTGCTTTCGATAGGTACTTTGCTATATAGTACTCTATCGCTTCCTTTGATCCGCATGGCTGAATATCCATGTTGCCTGCCCACAGTCTTAGCAACTCTGGGTGGTAATTATTTACCCAAGCATCTTCCTTTCGACGCTTTGTAAACAAATTCTACCTCCGTTACGAAGAAAATCATCTGAAGAATGTGACACAATTCGTGTCTCGTCACATTCTTGGAGTGGAAAATTGAATTGGCATCTTATAGAAGTATTATTTTTTGAACAAGTTTGTGTATGCCGATGAATTTGACATTTTTTAACTAATTCATATAGCTCTGGGTCTTCTTCTTCTGAAGGGATTCTACAGCAACAATTACGATCCAGAAGAAGTTTCCCTTCTTCTGAGTCAAACTCGGGATGATTTTCGATCCAAATCACCATATGAAGGTGAGGACTGCCCCGATTCTGGAATTCAATGCGCCACCAATGATCCTTCAATTTCCGCCAAACACATAATCATTATTTTTTATAAATTTCATTAGAGCATTTACTCTTAACATGAAATGTCGACTCAAAATTATTGGATACTTCTCGATAAGTCTTTGGGTCTCATAAATATCGAGAGTACTGGGATCAACATCAGCCCTACCATCGGCTATTAACAAAGCCTTTCGTTGGACTAGCCAGTTGAGATCATTTGAGCTAAATGTTACAAAGTATGATGGAGGTCCTAAACATCTGATTTGAGCTAATAGTTCATTCAGAGCTGATCTCCAATAAGCTGCCGAACCTCTTAAATTTTTTACATAAATATGGACATCTTCTATTGCTCCTTCTTGATTAATTAATTAATTAATTTTTTTGCCGCATGCAGATATAGTGCTTTTGATTCTATAATATTCAAAGAAGGATAAGGCATAAAATAGATAGTCGTTACGTTGAAATCTTGTGTCACTTCCCAAAATTCTAAACTGAAAGTAGTCTAACGCTGTAATATTTACAGGCCTTTGTTCTTTGAACCGGTTTTTTCCGTAAGGAAACAAGAAGTACCAGGCAAATTCTTCTGCTTTCAGTTCATGTCCGATATTAACAATGTTGTCTTTCGTTTTGCGGTTAATTTCGTTAAGGTTTCGTGAAACCTGTAGTTCATCTTCCACATTGGGTTGCATTACATCAATCGGCGCCATCAAAGATGTCTGCAGTGGAATTAAATGATTAGGTAGTTGATGTTGAGAAGTAATCATTTCAGACGCAGCCGTTACTATCTCAATACTCTGCTGTATTTCTATCTCATCAGGCTCATCTGTTTCATATACAACATCAACGTAATCGAGAGCATACTGCACATTTTTGCTGCCTGTTGTACGTTTACAAATCCTCACAAACTCGTCTAAATGTCGCATTCGATAATGCAGGCTTTTCCATTGTTATCTTTGCTCTAGATCCCTTTTTATCACAAGAATGTGAGTTAGTGAAGTAATATTTGTTATCGTAGTACATCACTCCGAATGATTGTTCATCTGTTATTATTATGCCGGCGCTATGTTTCATGAAAAGATCTTCCAACCCTTGACGAAGAGTGCGTCCGAAGTTTGTTTCATTATTCTTGTCGCTCAAGCTTCCATATATGCTTGGTTCATCGGCAAAAGTGATCTGAAACCGTTTGCCGAATGCGACTAAAACATCTTTTATTGCGTGGAAATTTCGCACCAGTAGGTATCCATCGTCTTCAATACGATAGGCCATTAAATTTCGCTCCGTTTGAAATCGTATATTGCTGTAGATTTGGTCACCCGTTATCATATTCAGGTTGAGGGTGTTTATAAACCACTGTTGTGGTGCAAGAATACTGTCTCTTAGGATGTTAGACAATGCCATCGCACAGCATTGTACACCTGCAAATCCTGATGTGAATATGAGCTCGTTTCCTTGGTGCCATGAAGCACGCACAATTCTCGAAAAATCACATTTTCTTGTGTAAGCACTAGTGTTATTGTTAAATTCAGGAGCTTTTTCTCCATAATATCCTCTTCATTCATTATGACGTTTTGATCGATAGTGACGTCTTTATAAAGGGGATTGTTAGCGACCAACCAATGTAGTGCATCATATACCTTTTGCCTAGATACTGAAAACTGTAATGACAACTATTCCAGCATTATTAGTGGTTCTTGGTAACATGTTCGGAAGTTTTTCAGTAACTTCGAAAATTAATTTTATTAATTTTATAATTTAAACAAGTGGAATAATACGTGAAATCAGCCTTTGATCGGCTTGAGATAATTCCGAAATCACGTCTGGAATAAAGCCTGGATCTAGATTGTTGCAATAAGATTTAGATGGTGGAATATTTTTCATTGAATTCAAATGGGTCTTGCAACGATTGCAAACAACCAAACATTTTTTTTGCTTTAATTCATTAGGCAAATATGTGTTTGCTATAGCATCTACTCGTAAAATCCATCCTTGCTCTGGTTCTGAGGCTCGGCTTTCCGCTGCATGCTGACGCATTTGCTGCAAACGAGCCTCTCTGGCTTGCTTTGGTTCTAAGGCTCGGCTTTCCGCTGCATGCTAACGCATTTGCTGCAAACGATCCTTTCTGACTTCCTCTGGTTCTGAGGCTCAGCTTTCTGCTGCATGCTGACACATTTGCTTTAAGCGAGTCTCTCTGCCTTCCTTCGATTGCTTAGCTCTATAACTTCTCATATAGAGCCTTCTTTTCTCCTTTATTTTCTCTAATTCGCTTAAGTGTTCTGACGCTCTTTCCATTTTTTTTTTTTAATTTATTGGTTTATAATTTTTTAAATTAATTTATTGGTTTATAATGAAAAGATTTTAATCAAATATACTATACGACGCACAGACTTTTTGAAAATCTATGTAAATATATTTCGCTTATAATTTTAAATTGTCACAACCGTACACGACCACTGTTTTTTTTTCGTTTGATTGTATACCTAATATATTCCTGATATTTATTATTTTATATATGATGTCCCGCGGGAACCAAATAAGTAAGGGTACAAACTTTGTTTAATCCATTTCTATTGTTCTTGACTAGCACTTATAATTCAAGTTGTCGACCCGGAAAGTAGGTAAGCTCCATTTTTTTCAGGTAGAGGGGTTCAAGTAAGGGATAGGTAGAATATTTCTTTGTGTATTTAAAATTTTTATGAATTCTTATTTTATATTGAAAGAATCTATTTTTTCTTCTATGAGATTTACCAATATTGTGAAATATAAACGAATATAACTTAAATCGTATTCTCCGCCAATAGATTCGGTGACAATTTTTAAAAAGCTCAAATCGACGTGACAGCCAAAGTTAAAAAAGGAGTTTTCTACTGCAGTTGCTTCTCGGAGGCATTTTGAAAACTAGTATCTGATTTTTTTTTTACTACAAAAGTTTTATTATAAGTATTAATTTTTTTATTACCTAAAAGTCACATGTTTTGCATTATTTGATATTATTTCTTCTGGTGCGCGGTTATACTTATATACATAAGTATATCTATATAAAGTATACTTTCTTTAAGGATATACATATGTATGTATATTTCAGTATGTACATATGCTACTCAAATGTCGCCAAAACTAGTTTTATATAGATGTTGCATATTTTTGGTGAGCTGCTTAAACTTCTACGTTTCAGTACCACTTAAAAAAGTCACATACATACACACATGCATACGCCTTCCCACAGTGTCGCTCAAATATTCTATGTTTCAGTATCACTTAAAAAAGTTACATACATACATACAAGTGAAGCTAATGAAAGCGTATTAAAAAAGAGGGATAGTTTGAAGTCTGGTGCTGGTGCTGAGGATGAATATGTTCCTACTCTTTGGTGCTATGATTTGCTATGCTTTTTGAAAGATCAAGAAGAACCTTTAGCAGGTGTTACCACAATGCAGGATGAAAATACAAACACATTTGAGGTAAGAAAAAAAGTCAAAATTTTATTGTTTCTTTTTTTTTTTGTGAACACAAACATTCATTTTGTTTTTATTCCGTAAATGATTCACTTTCTTATATTTAATATATTGTTCTGCCACTGAACTGCTCCCACTGTATTAAAATAATTACAGTATTTTTATCGAGTAGTTTTTGCTAAATTGGATGCATTCTTTGCACTTGAAGCTTGAAGAGTTGTAAGTCCATGGTCATTATGCCAATTGGCATATTCTATCGCTCCGGGATCTGTTTCTTCAACATCGAATCCACCTTCAAAATACGTCTCCTCATTTTGCCTCCGTAAAAAGTTATGCAAGTAGCAACAGGTTAAAACAATTTTCTTTGTTTTTTTCTGGTGATAAATTAATAGTTTGTAGGAGAATTCTAAATCTTGATGCTAAAATGCCAAAACAGTTTTCAACAATTCTTCTCGCCCGAGAAAGCCTGTAGTTAAAAATTATTTGTTCTTCCTTGAGTGTGTTGTGGCTAAATGGCTTCATGATATTTTCTAACAGGGGAAAAGCATCGTCAGCTACGAATACAAATGGTAGTTTTTCTCCGCAGTTTGAAAGCGGCTGAGGGCCAGGAATTTTCAATGTTTTATTTTTTAGAGATGAAAAAAATTTTGTTTCGCTAAAAAGGCCGGCATCAGACCCTCTTCCATTTGTGCCAACATCCACCATCAAAAAATCGTAATTAGCATTAACCACTGCCATCAATATGATTGAAATTTTTTTTTTTTTAATTATAATAAAAAGATCCAGATCCAGGTGGCTTTGTTATATTGACGTGTTTTCCATCAATTGCGCCCATACAATTTGGGAAGTTCCAGCGTGCATCAACATTTTTCGCTTCCACCTTCCAATCTTTTTCTGTTTGTGGAAGCTGAAAAGGAATGAAAAACTTATAAATCTTTCTTTTTAGGAATTCACTGTTCGACCAAGCAAAAGAAAAGTTTCTGAAGAAGATAAACTTATTAAAATTGCATGCGAGAGACTTGCCAACAGCCGCGAACTCACAGAAGGTGGCTCCTTGGCTCAATCGTGGGCTTCGCAATATAGTGAAATGGAGGCCTCCCAGAAAACGATTGCGCGAAAAATCATATCAGATGTTTTATTTCAAGGTTGCTTGGGAGCATTGGAATTTGGACACGCGATTCAAATCCAAAATGTTTTTAACCCAAGTCAAATATTAACACAAAATGTCATTCCGCTATACACAATGCGCACGTCTACGCAACTTAACTACGCGGTGCTCCAACACATGCAGAATTATACAATAAGAGTTCAGACTCCTTTAAGTAGCGGCTCGTCCATAAACAGGAGTAGAATGTCACCCCAAGTCACACAAAACGTACGAATCGTTGAAGATACATCATCCATTAATTTAAGCTCGGTAGAAAACTGACAAAATTTCTTTGCATCGTTTGAAACGGACGAATAATTTATTTTTATTTTTACTTCAAAAAACCATTAATTTTCAGACACACATATGTACACATGAAACTTTTCTTGTTTAGTCGAAAACAAATAATTTAATCAATAAATAATTAACTTAATAAAATCTTTCAATTGACTTATGTATTATGGCATCAAAAGTCTCTGTAACTATTTTCCCAATCGTTTGGGGCGCAATTGCTGTCAAAAATTTTAAGTCTTCAAAGCTAGTGCCACTAGCTAGAAAGCGCAAAGTTAAAGCAAGGCGGTGATGAGGGGGAATCGCTTCTCTCATTATTGTATCCCGCTTCGTTATGAGTGGCAAAATTTTTTGTAAAAGTTGGTCAAATGTTGCCTTGCTCATACGAACGAAATTTTTAAAATCATTTTGTGACGTGAATTCCAGTTCTTTAATAAGCTCACTTTGTCCAACCATTTAAACCATTCTTTGCACCAAATTCTTTTTTTGCGATCTTCTCTCTTTTTTCTACGCTTAATTGCCACAGCGAGCAATATTGCTGCAGCACAATTGTTGTCCGTATTCATCGCTGTCTGAAAGAGAACTAATGTTCGGCCAAAAGTTCGTATGGTGTATGGCCAAAGCTGCGAACAAAATTGCGGAATGTTAACGCACTTTACACATACGTACACATCATAGATACTCTGTTATCAATTGCTGCTTGTGTGCATTAGTATTTGGAGTATGTATGTTTGTATATTTATATTAGTTTTATATATATGTACATATACTAGTTTGTGAGTTTTATTATATAGGCAATGATTTTCACATTTTTATGAGCAAGTTCGATATTACAATTTTGTTGTTTACCATTGCACTTGACATTTTGTGGACTGTATTTTCTTTCTCTGTGTCTCTGTGAATCCGGTCACAGTTACTTCAAAAATTTTATTACAAGAGATGTAGAAATCAAAAACTGATTGGGATGAAAAGCCGTCACAGGATTTAAATCAAATACGAATGTCCCGATGTATTTTATGCAATGAACTGACTCCACAATAGTATTGAATCGGTTACAGCTAGATCCTGAACGTTTACAGATATTTGTGTCGAATAAAGTAAATTTCATACCAACCAACACCAACAACAAATAATTATAACATCCAACCAAAGGTAAACAATGATAATTTAATTATTCCAGAGATAAAGAAATCCAAGATTGTTATGATTTTAACCGAAAAACAAACAATTTTAATGAATATAAACCACAAAAATAGTTTCAAATTCCTACAAAACGTAGTAACTAACATATTCAAATTTATAGATGTCATTAGGAAAAATCCATTAATGAATACAATTTTTTATAAACGAAAAGCATTAAATTATATAGTTTGTCTGTACAAATGAGTATCCTCCCCCCGACCTCAACACGCACACCACATTACCACACCACATCGACTCAAACTTACATCCCTAACACGCAACTTTCACCACAGTACACTTGCAACCCACATTCGACACTACTCGTGAGAGCACTACACACCGACATCTACACTCATCCGCACACATGTACACCAACACCCATCACACCATCCGATTCAGCACCAAGGGGAACCAGGAAGGACCGATAAACAGATCGACTCGTCTCAGTTAGTTTGCGACAGGGATAATGGGATGCCCATCTTATTCCAGTGTGAGAGCGCCTCAAAATAAGCGTTTTTTATAACATTTTCCATTATGGCCAGATCGAACAAAATAAGAATTTTTGGGCATTTTAAATTAAAACACCCAACATTTATTACGATTGCAAAATATTATATATTGGACTTTTAATATATGACGAAACTACTTAAATCCTTTTTTATGATTTTATGGTATATTAAAACAACTGACTTTTGATCTTTCAATACTTAATAAGGTGAATTAAGCCTGTTAGTTCTCAATTATCAAATGTTGTTAATCATTTGTAATTGAAAATTAATTGTATTATGCATCAAATTACAAAACGTTTCATGAAATATATAAATTTCGCATTTTCTTTGATTTTCAATGTTTTAAATTTTTATTAGCGATCTTGAACAGCGGCAACAAATTCCTCCGTTTACATATTGTTTTGGTAAGATTTCAATCTGGCCGTCGCTCGTTTCCAATTGCTAAACTTCAAAACATCCCCAATCCAGTCAACTGTCAAAGTTTAAGCCACTTCGGCTTATTAACTGTGAGAGGGATTGCTTCCAAAAAAGTTAGCAAAGGAAGAAAGAAGAATAAAGCATAAAAAGAGCAATACAATCATATATATGTATATACATATCTGCAAACGCAATACATTGCAAAAAGCAAATTTATATATACATACATTATATATTATTTGACATTCTCGCTTTCGCATATTTCTAATCGCGAATACATAAACGCGAATACGTTAACGCGAATTTTATTTATATATTGCCGTATATCTTTCAATGCCTGTATACCTATAGACATAGGATACAATTATACAACACAGAGAAGAAAAATAAATGAACAGTGCGGTAAATAAGAACAATATTTGGGAAACAAATTAAATACTTCGCATACTACATACCTTTGTACATACATACATACACATATTGAAAGTCCAATTTGGCGATTACCGAGCATTTTCTTGTTTCTTGGCAAACAAGAGCAAGCATAGGTCGTGCTAATATTGGTCGGCGTTCTTTTTGCCATCAACGTATGGCAGCCCAAGGCAAGAAGTACTCCCAAAATGCGATTACATACTTGCGGAATTATGGATCGCGGTCAATCAGCTAGCGATCGTAACGATATCACAGCCTGACTTTTTAAACAATAGCTGCGAGGTTTGATGGTCTTTATCTTGAAGCAACCTATGGTATATATGGTGCTGTTAGATGCTGAATGTATTCTGTTGAGTAGCAAAAACGAGGTTTGCCGCACGCACACATTCTTCTTTGGATGCGGATGGTGATTACATCAGATCAAATTGATGAAATCATTTCAGCCGAAATTCCTGATTCAGAGATAGATCCAGAATTATACGAAGTGGTGAAAACCAATACGGTTCAAGGACCTTGCGAACCTTACAATCCCACTTTGGTTTGTATGTCTGACAATAAATGCACGAAACACTACTCATGTGCTTTTCTTTCGGAAACGGAAATGGGAAATTATGGATATTCACTGCATCGGCGTCGCTCACTAGACGACAATGGCAGAACATTTAGCATTTAGAGGCGTGAATATCGACGTTAACAACTCATCGAAGTTGACAACACATGAATCGTACCATATTCGCCACTTTTGTCTAATTCACATTCAAAACTCATGTCAATGTTGAATATTGCAGATTGGTGAAATCGATCAAATACGTGTGCAAGTACGTCACCAAAGAAAGCAACATGGCGGTTATTGGCCTTGAACGCTATGAGATCAGCAGTATCAAATGGGTCGATATGTGAACTGCAATAACGCGCTTTGTAGGAAATTTACTTTTGCAATTCATGAAAGTTTTCCGACTGTTGTGCGTCTCGCGGTTCAACTTCATTTAAGTCATTGCGTATTGTGAATGGTACAGTGTGTGCAACTTTTTGAGAAGCATGCCAGCAGTTGCATTTGCTGGAACATGATAATCACTGGAAACAGTCGAAGGACAATGCGATAGTTACTTCGCATGCCACTGAAGTTCGCATACTTTTCACGAAGATCATCGTTAATTATGGGTTACGAAAAAATGACAATGCCGATGACATTTTACATTGTATTCGCTAGAAATTGGAAATGGGCAAATTTCGGTTGATACTTACAGTGGTGTGATATCAATTTCACCTCTCTTTTTCAATTCACTTCAACGGAAGATAAACTCATCATGTTTATCCAAACATTGGCCAAATTATCGTAACTGCAGTTGCTTGAGTGCACGCGCAATTTTAGCTGCCAAAAATACCGATGTTAATGACTTAAACTGGAAGATTCAAAGTAAAATTCCGGGAGGTTGCGCTCATATAAATCGAACGATCGTCTTGACAAGGAAGACGAAACCGAAAATTATCCAGAAAAATTCTTTGGAGAGGCTTGATATGCGCCAGCATCATTTGCGTCTCAAAGTTGGATCTGCAGTTATTATGTTTCACAATCTTCATGCGCCGAAACTGTGTAATGGAACCCGACTGATTATGACGCAGTTATCGAATACAAGGGCCAGCCAATTCAGTTAAAACGTATTCAATTTCCAGGGAAAATTGCCTTTGCGTTGACAATCAACAGGACACAAGGAAATCGAGAAATGCTATGTTTTTCACATGGCCAGATATATGTGGTGTTTTGACGAGTTGGAAACCCATCTTCTCTGTATATTTACGCACCAGAACAAAAATCAAAAAATTATGTTTATTAAGCTGCGCTACATAAAAAAAATGTATAAAAATCGAAAATAAATCATTTTCGACGCAATATAATTTAAATTTTTTTTCATTTTAAAACACATAATTTCACGCAGGACAACGGCTACGGGGTCAGTTAGTATACTATATTTTACTAATTCAATTGTTCGGAAACAACAACTCTTATTAATTGAAAAGAGTTTTCGGTAATATCTCTATTATAATAAAATATGTATGTATATATATATATATATATTTTATTAATTCAAATTTTCTGAATGAGCACTGATTCAGAAGAATCTAAAGCAGAATTCTTAAGAATTCCAAAAATGATTACTGATGACAAAAGTCCGTGTACACCTGCAGAAGCTACACGCTCGAAGGAAGGTGCTTCAAAGCAAAAACGGGGGAAAGACATTTCTTATATTAAATTCATTTCTGAGAGTGACAGCTTGATTAAATACTAACTCGATTTGCATCTTCACCGATTCAGGACAACTCTGAATCGGTACTAGAAATAAAAAATAAATCTATTGACAATTTTTGGACACGCCTCTAAGCTGCATACGACGCAATAGTAGAAACTGATGATTCAGATCTACCTGAAAATTTCAAATCTTCGGCTTACGCCAAATACGAAAATTGCTTAGACCGCTATGAAGACACAAAGGCAATGATATCGGATCAATTAAAACTTATTAAGTCAATTTCACCTACTCCCCACAGTAAAGTAGAGTTACCACAATTGCAGGCCCAGGAGGAAAGTTCACGCATTCATCTCAAAGTGCCAGCGTG
Source organism: Bactrocera tryoni (assembly GCF_016617805.1). Lineage (NCBI taxonomy): Eukaryota > Metazoa > Arthropoda > Insecta > Diptera > Tephritidae > Bactrocera > Bactrocera tryoni. Next base: position 43,576 of record NW_024395913.1, on the reverse strand, counting down.
TGATACGGAAATATTTCATGGAGGTTATGAACAATGGCCGTTCTTCCGGGACATGTTTACAGCCGTGTACATAAACCATTCAAAATTATCACAAGCGCAAAAATTGTATCACCTCCGATACAAAACTAAAGGTCAAGCAGGCGTAATAGTCAAGCAGTTCGCATTGATTGACGATAATTTTAATTTAGCTTGGGAAGATTTAAGACAAAGATATGAAAATGAGAGAATATTAGTTGACAATCAAGTAACGATACTTATGAACTTGCCTAAAATTCAAAGAGAAACCAGTGAAGAATTCATTAAACAAGAATCCACTGTTTCAAATTGATTGTCGGTGCTATCGACACAAAATATTCCCACACACAATTGGGATCCTATTCGGGTAAATATATATACTGCCGCATTACCAGAAAAGTCGTTACTTCAATGGGAACAATCGCTCTCATCAAGAAGAAAATGCTCAACGTGGCAGCAGATGAAAGATTTCTTAACCACCCAATACGAAATTGCGGAAAGGGTAGACAAAAAAGTAGTCAGAACTAAAAACGTTCAGCAAGACCTAAATCGAAGCTTCAATAGACCCCAAGCCGGAAGCAACAATAATCTAAACAGAAGCTTTTTCAAAACACAATCGTTCACATCTGAACAAAATAAATTGACGTCATGCGAACTATGTACTGGAGGACATAAGTAAAAAGCTTGCGAGAAATTTAAAAAATTTAATTTCAATGAAAGAAACAACTTTGTCAGGTCAAAAAGACTCTGCACAAACTGCTTGTCCCACTCACACAATCTTAGTACTTGCGAAAGCAAATTTAATTGCGTATATTGCCACAAAAGGCATCATTCCATGTTACATCTCAATAACTTTCCCAACACATCTCAAAGTAGAGCTTTCTCAAAAAAAGCCACGGGTTTACTTGCAACAGCAACCCCAACATACACCATGCTGCTCAAAGGCATTAAAAACTCAAACCCTACACAGCGAAAATCATAGTAGAGTACTACTACCCACAGCAGTTGTCTCCATCGAACATCGAGAAGAACTGTTCAAACTAAGAGCCCTAATAGACCAAGGATCGCAACGATCATTCATAGCGTCTAGGGCGCAAAATAGGCTAAAACTGCCAACAAAACATGCCAACTATGAAATTACGGGAATGGGCGGACGAGTGGTACAAAACTCAAATAAAATCTGCCCCATTACCCTAATTTCCTCCCAAGCGGATAAGCGCATTCAAGCAAATGCTATTGTCTTACCGCAACTAACAAACATGCTTCCAAGCTATCAAATAAATAGCAAGCACTGGGATAAGATTTCACATCTGTCTCTAGCAGATCCCAACTGCAACACGCCAGCTCAAATAGACATCATAATAGGCAGCGACCTAATACCGCAAATCATATTAAAAGGTGTTGAAAAAATTTCGAAAACACTACTGGCGCAAAATACCATTTTCGGATGGGTCCTAAGTGGACTAGTTGCGGAACCAGTCACAGCAATGACAACTCAAGTTTAGGAAATCTCAAACGAGTACCTCAATTCACAATTGAGAAAATTTTGGGAGTTAGAAGAACTCCCCCCCCATTTCAATTACAACACCTGAAGATCAGTATTGTGAAGAGTTTTACAAAGCCACAACTACTCGATCAGATAATGGTCGGTATGTCGAACGACTACCACTAAAACAACAATTTCCCAACACAATCGCCTTAGGTCACTCTCGCACCTCTGCAATACAGCAGTTTCTAAGTATGGAAAAAAACCTACTTAGAAAAGGTGAGCTCAAACAAGATTATGATGGTGTCTTAGAAGAATACCTCCATTTAGACCACATGGAGGAAGTAGGCCCATGTGAAAAAATCATAAGAGGCAAATATTACTTTTCCTACTTGCCACATCATGCAGTAGTAAAGCCTGACAAGAAAACAACAAAAGTCAGAGTTGTCTTCAATGCCTCAAGAACCACTAGCTCGGGGAATTCCCTAAATCATATTCTATTTATGGGACCCACACTCCAACCAGACTTAATGCTCCTCATATTAAATTGGCGTATATACAAATACGTTTTCAATGAGGATGTCGAAAAAATGTATCGACAAATAATGGTACATAAAGATGATCAAGATTTTCAGCGGATTATTTTCCGAAAATTTGCCAATAGTCCACTACGCGACTTTAAATTGAAAACAGTTACCTTTGGCGTAAACTGTGCCCCATATCTAGCCATTCGTACACTACACGAACTGGCAGAAGACACAAAGCCAGAATTTCCACTGGCAACACAAGTCTTAAAAACGCAAACGTATGTAGACGATATCCTGTCTGGAAGCCACAGTATTCCAAAAGCATACGAGACCTTATCACAGGTCATAAATGCCCTCAACACCGCAGGGTTTCCATTAAAAAAGATAACAGCTAATCACCAAAATATTTTAAAAAATATTCCAAAAGATAATTTGTTTGGATACTAAGTTCCTTATATTTGAAAAAAAGAGTACAACGAAAACACTAGGCATAAAATGGAATGCGATATCGGACCAGTTTTCATACACGACTGAGTCCATATCCGCATTATCCGCCATTACAAAACGCCAAATTCTCTCCTCTGTGGCAAAACTTTTTGACCCCGCAGGATGGCTTTCGCCAATTATGATACAAGCGAAAATCTTGATCCAAGAATTATGGCTAGACGGAACCGACTGGGATGAACAAGTGAAACAAAAGCAAAAGTCGCACCTCTAAAAACGATAAGTCTACCACGACTCGAACTCTGTGGCGCTCTGCTACTGGCAAAGCTAGCTTCAATGGTGCAGATCCACTTAAATATGGCGAAATCCAGATTATATGTATGGTCCGATTCCGAGATAGTTCTAGCCTGGTTAGAAAAACCACCACATGCGTGGAAAACTTATATTTCTAACCGAACATCTGAAATACTTGACCTAGTAGGATCAGCCACTTGGCGTCACGTAACCAGTGCTGACAATCCTGCTGATCTAGGTACAAGAGGATGCAAACCTCTGCATCTCGCCACCTCCACCCTCTGGTGGAATGGCCCCTGATGGTTAACAAAATCTCTCGATTCTTGGCCACAATCCCCCATGCGCAACATACTTGTTCCAGAAAGTCGTAAGTCGGCTACTTCAGCCGCGACCTGGGGTTACTAAGAGAATCGAAGCCAATTGACAAAAAGAGCTCACTCTTAGTACTGAACCCATTTATAGACACGAAAGGTCTACTTCATGCAAACGGCCGGCTTGCTAATTCCAGCCTTACGTACAACGAACGCCATCCCATAATAATACCGGAGAAATCCTTATTTGCCACCTTATTCATCAATTATATTCACATACTCATGTTACACGCCGAACATCGCCTCATGCAACATATTACAACTTTTCAAATAAAGGCGTCCATGCTAAGGTCTCCCACCCTGATGAAAGGCTATGTGGCTGTCTTTGTCTGTTTTACGACAAAAGCAGTACACCTTGAGATAAGTACCAATCTGACAAAGGAGGCTTTTCTCGCGGCATTTGCTCGCTTCGTCGGAAGACGTGGCTTTCCATCCAAAATCATGAGCGATAATCTCAAAATATTCATTGAAGCTCAACGAGCCACAGAGAAACAGTTTGTCGATTTCTTTAAACAAGTATCACCTGACATCGTACAAAAGTACGCTCCCCAAGGTATCAGTTGGCAGTTTATCCCCCCAAGCACTCCACATATGGGTGGCTTATGGGAATCTGCCGTAAAATGCTTCAAATCTCATTTTAAAAAGATAGCTGGCAACCACAAATTTAATTACGAAGAATTCACGACCCTCCTTATTCGAATTGAAGCCGTTCTTAATTCACGGCCTCTCGCTGCACTCTCGCAAGATCCTTCAGACTTTACTGCCCTCACAACAGGGCATTTTCTTAAAGGAGCGCCCGTTCTGGCCACACCTGAACCAGGCGTGGAGTCGTTTTCCTTATTAAATCGTTGGGAAAGAAATAAAATTCTCCATCATGTCTTCAGCCGCCGATGCAAAAATGATTATTTAAGGACCTCCACAGAAGGTACCGATGGAAAACCACAGAAAATGCGCCTAAGCTTGGAGATTGTGTCTTAATCAATGACGATTGTTTTCCCCCCACCGAATGGCGGCTTGGCCGCATAGAGAAGCTCTACTACGGCTCCGACGGTCATATTCGTGTAGTCGATCTCCGCACCCAAACGGGAACACTAACCAGGCCGCTCGTCAAGCTATGCTTTTTGCCAACCGCCGATAAAACCGAAAAGTAAACCAAAAATAACGTAACCGTAATTAATAAACAAAGAAACGAAAAATAAATAATAATAAAATGCTCCAACATCAATACCTAGCAACAAAAACTAAGAAAAGGGAGTCGATCCACATGACGACTCACACGTGCCACATTTCGTGGCACCAATGCCCATATGAATATATATATATATATGTATACGTTAATTAAAATCTTTTAACAGATAACAATGGATGTCGAGATGCAAACTGCGCCCACTCCCACAATACGTTCGGCAGTTACTGTTCCGCGCTCGAAGACTACACCGGTCGCAGCGCCACGAACCACCATAGCCACCGCAGCTCCCCGAGCTGTTTCAACGGCTCCACATAACGACACGCGATCAACGGCTCCGGAGCCCCCACAACTCGAATGCGCTCTATGTCGCCGTCGTCATCGGTTGCCACGCTGTGGCATCTTCAAGGGGATGACTCCTCAGCAACGCTAGCAGGTCGCTCAGGCACATGGACATTGCCCGAATTGTCTGGCGCCCACCCATCTTACGCAAGAGTGCACAACGGGCTACCAGTGCCAAGCATGCATGCGTCACCACCATACTCTGCTACACCGCACCGGCGTACTCGATGGCGGGCGTCATGACGCTCTTCGCAACCGTAATAACATCAGAAGACCGAAGCGATCGCAACCACGCAGGCCAGCCTACCCTACGGAGGACTCACGTTCCTGCCGTCACCGCAATCCTCCACCGAACCGGCGGCGCCAGCCAAGGCCTCAATCGCGCCATTCCACCGGCCTCAGCAACGTGGTAGCCACGTTACAACGGCTTCAGAGGCTACTAGGCTAGACACTCGCCTAGGGGGCCAAGATGTACAAGTGAGCATCCTCCCTCGACCTCAACACGCACACCACATTACCACACCACATCGACTCAAACTTACATCCCTAACTCGCAACTTTCACCACAGTACACTTACAACCCACATTCTATACTACTCGTGAGAGCACTACACACCGACATCTACACGCATCCGCACACATGTACACCAACACCCATCACACCATCCGATTCAGCACCAATGGGAAGCAGGAAGGACCGATAAACAGATCGACTCGTCTCAGTTAGTTTGCGACCTCATCAGCGATCGGTTCGACATTATTTCTGCGCGTTCCGCTTCTAATCCGCCAATACAATTTATTAATACCGTTTATTTAATATTAATCTCCATTATTTTCAATAGGTATAACCAGTGTACATCGTTTGGTTTTGATTGAAAATAAACGGCGGTTTGGGGTCTACCGATACTCACCCTCACGGATAAACTAGGTTTCATTTCTTTCCGCGACTTTATTTTGTGATTCAAAACCCCAAAAGGTGAGTGCACAAAAGTTTTACACAGTCAAATACAAAAAAAAAAAATACTCTGGTCTGGAACTAAACGAATTCCAAAAAACTCCAAATTAGTCACTTTATCTCCAATATTGAACAACAATAATATTATAAGAGTAGGCGGTAGGATTCAAAGTAGTAATCTTTCAGAGAATGCTCATATACATACTTACATGTTAAGCATCCACATATTGGGCCACAGAGTTTATTCAAAAGTTTTAGATTTTAAGATGTAGACAATCAGCAAACAAAGTTGTAAATAAATGTTATAGATGCTTTAAAGCAAACCCTCGGCCCCTACACCAGTTAATAGAAAACTTACCGCAAAATAGACTAATAGGAACGCGCCCATTTTATAATGTAGGAGTGGACTTCCCCGGTCCAATTTGGATACATCATAAAATACGTGGAAAAAAGGCTGATAAGGCTTATGTCTGTGTTTTCGTATGCTTTTCTACGAATGCAGTACACTTAGAAGTAGTATCAGATCTTTCTTCAGCAGCCTTTATAGGTGCCCTAAAAATATTTATTTCTAGGAGAAGTTTCCCCAACAAACCAACGGGACCAATTACCCTTTGAGCGGTCATTATACTACTCCTTGTTTGGGCTGAAGGATGAAGAGCATGTAGAAGTTCTTACGGAAAAATAGAGAACGCTAAGGAGAACGAAAACAACTTGCTGGGATTGCTGGGATTGCTGCGAAATCAATTTTCAGTGGAAGACGTTACCTTAGATGTTTTAAAACGTCAAAATCAAGCCTATTGGGATAACTTTAAAATAATGAACGACTGAATTTATTCAATTAGTTCAATTCTCGAAGAGCAATTGAAACGCGAGTTATTCATTGAAGCAGCAACCAACAATGGAGACCTTTGAAATGCTTCAAGGAGGCATTATAAGCGTCCTTTGGAACTCTAGAGGTAACTTCATGGAAAAGCTTTTGCCGATGGAAATTTTGAAGCCCAAATAAAAATAATTTCAAACAACCTTAACCAGAGCTTGCGGCTTCCCGATACTGATCCAGCCAAAGTTACTAAAGATTTTATATTGTTTAATATAAAAATACTTTTAGTTACCAAAAACAGAACTCCATATGTACACAATATACCCATACCCCACAATATATGACGGGTATTTCATAAGCATTAAAGAAACGAATTGTCACATTCTTTTCAACGAAAATAAAACGATTTTTTATAGCATGACTGATGAAATGTTGTACAGATACGTATTTTTTGTTTTTGTTCCGAAGGGGGAATCTTTCAAAGATACTGATACTTAGTAGTATGCAGTATGCATGATTCGTATTGCTCGCTAAAGGTGCATCTTATTCGGGACCACGCCTAATAAGTAATGTCTTAATATATTGGACTTGCGAAACTGTACCCCTACGTACTAAACCCTTAACTCCGTCATATGTAGCTTTATGGAAGGCCCGGCGGGACCGCCGTTAAGCATTATATCGCAGGGCCAGCTTAGCCCATTGGCTCACGTCCAGGGCCTGGCGCTCTGATGTGAATCTCGGGCAGTAGAAAAATATATGCTCAACATTTTCACTACTGTTACCACAGAAAGAGCAAGTAACTCCGTTGTCATGACCATACGTATTCAGGTACTCTCTGAAACATCCGTGTCTTGTCAGAAACTGCGTCATATAAAAGTCTAACTCGCCATGCTTTCGTTCCGCCAATTCTTGTATATTTCTGATTAATCGGTGCGTCCATCTTCCCATTGTTGCTTTGTCTCAACGATTTTGCCATTCCTCTATGCTTTCTTGTCTTTCCCCTCTTCGCTCTGCCATTGTCAGCTTTCTGTCTATAATTTTGCTCTTGTCATAACTCGGCTTCAGTTCTCGAGCCGTTATGTCTGGCGGCATTATTCCAGATATAATGCCAGCGGCTTCATGAGATACCGTGCGGAATGCGCTAATAGTTCTTATTGCGCTTAGCCGGAACACTGGTTGTGCCATTTTTGCATAACTTTTTTGCATTAGTGCTGGTCCCCATACAGATGCAGCATACAATAAGATTGGCTAGCTAACCTTGACTAAAAGTGCTCTGGTGCTCTGTTTTGGACCTCCTATGTTGGCCATAATTCTGGATAAGGCCGCATTTACGCGGGCAGTTTTATGCCAGACTTTTTCAATGTGTCGATCATTACACCAAGGTACTTTAGTGCTAATGGTGTTGTAATGATGTGTCCGTCAATATTTAGGGAGACATTATCGAGTTTTTTCTGCTTGTAATAAGCCCTGCTTCCGTTTTTTGCTCCGCGAGTTGGAGTTTTGAGCTATTTAGCCAGTGTTTTATTTTTGGTACCGTCTCACTGCATATGCTCTGAATTTGGTGGAGTTCTTTAGCCATTATGGTTACCGCTATATCATCGGCGTATCTGATAACCTGTACTTCTTTAGGCAGCAAGAGGCGTAGTATCTCATCATACAGGACATTCCATAAATGTTTACCCAGTACCCTGTGGCACACCAACAGTTACCGTGTACTCTTTTGGACCTTCAACTGTGTTGTAGACAAATAGCTCTGTATGATGTTCAGCAAGTGTGTTAGTGTTTTTTTCGCCTGTAACGCACGCAGTATGTGGGGTCAGTAAGCCAAATTAAATGCGTTTTTTACATCGAGGGTTATGACCGCGCAGTATTCTTTGTTATCATACATCCATCTTTCTCCTTCTATGGCATTTTCCGCAATACCTGTGAGCTTCTTAATTGCGTCAACAGTTGACCGTTTCTTGCGGAAGCCGTATTCTAGGTAACTTTCTGGTCAGACACAGATAGATTAGATTAGATTTACCGTGACCTTAGGTCTATTGTGCCCTCTCCTAAATCACAAGGACTCACTTAGCCCCAGCACATTGATGAAGTCCAACATTCTACTGGGTGCTAGTGAGTCGATGCGATCCCTGTCCAGAAACATGGATCCGAGGGCCTTAACCCTGCGTCTGCAGACTGCTGTGCAGTCGATCAGCAGGTGTTCCGGTGTTTCAGGCTCCATGTCGCAGAACCGGCAGTTAGTGCAAGAAGATAGGCCCATGTTAGACCTATTTAGCTTGCAGTGGCCAGTATAAAATGCGACAGTAGCCTAAGTTTACTCCTGGGGAGGTTAATTACAACTTTGAACCTGCTCATGTTGTACCCTCCCATTAGCAACTTGGCATGCCGCATGCCGTGTGTGTGTGTGTGCAAGCTCATCTGCCAGTTCGTTACCGGCTATTCCATTGTGACCTGGCACCCAGATTAGGTGCACCTGGTTTCTTTCCGCAAGGCTGTTCAGCCGTTCTCTGCACTCCTGCACTAGCAGCGATCTGATCTCGTAGGAGGAGATCGCTTTTAGTGCTGCTTGACTATCGCTGAGTATGGCTATCCGCTCACTGCGATAGTTGCGATGGAGGTTTATCTCTATGCACCGACTTATGGCAAAAATTTCCGCCTGGAAAATGCTCGGAAACTCTCCCATAGGTATGGAGAGCTTGGTGCGTGGACCCGCGATCCCTGTTGAGGTGTACCACCTCAACGTACTATTCCTCAGCAGCGGCTCAACGGTGGAGTCTTTCCACCGAGGGTGACCTTAAACTTCTTAGTGAAGTTAACTGTTTTGGAGCTGTCCTTCGGGAGGAGGGCGATTGGTATATTGCCACTTATCTTTCTATCCTCTGGGACGAGATTACCTTTCCTTTGCAGAAGTGTGCTCTTGGCCTCTTCACCGATAACCAAGTGAAGCGGTGTGAGTTCAAATAGGGCCTCCAGAGCTGCCGTTGGACAGGTGCGCATGGCGCCCGTCATGCAGACACAGGCTAGCCGCTGTAGCTTTGATAGTTTAATTCCTACCGAAGTCTGCGACGCTATTGAGGCCCAGACCACCGCCCCGTACGTGATTATCGGTCGCACTATCTTGGTGTACAACCACCTAACGATCCTTGGCTTACAGTTCTAGGTCTCTCGCTAGAGAGATCCCAGATTACCTTATTGCATTCCGTCTTGAAGCCTTTAACCTCTCCTATATGGACCCAAGGCTCTTGGATCAGCAGAATGCCCAGTTTATCCGCTGTGAACCTGCTCGTTATGACAGCTGACGCTGCCGCCATATGACGCAGGTTCACCTGGGCGATTTCTGTGTTGACGGTGACTACAATAGTGGTTCGAGGAGGAGCAGATCCTCGTTCCCGCCGTCAACCGCGCTGCCGTCCAGTGGGTCTCCTAGCCCCTCGAGGAGTTCCTGCGGGGAGGGGAGCTCTTCTCCCTGGGCGCAGAAACTATCACCTGGGACTTCGGGGTTCGCCTCAGACATAGCCTGCCCAGCCCTGCTCTCGCTGGGCTTATTCGCAACCTCGTCTACCTGCATACTTTCCACCTCCGGGGCCGCTACAGTCGCTGCCTGTTTTGCGATATTCCCGCTTTGCTGAGTCGCAGCCTTGTCAGCTCCCTTGCTCCTTGTGGCTGCCGGCTTGTGGGGCCCCATTACCACCGTGCTGTACCTGTAGTACAGGCGGAAGCCAGCTGCTCGGACGTACTTGTACGACTCATCGTCTATGTACAAGTGCAATCTCCAACCATTTATTTCTCCTAGTTTCAATCTCGCTGCTGACGACACGCCAGGCTGAGATACTGAGGCCCACGTTTTGGTTCTTCACCAACCCTAGGGTGAGCTCGTATGGCTTGTCACCGCACCAGGGGAGGAACATTGTCATGCTGTGCATGATTGGCACGTCCTCCGCCTTTATCGCACAGAGGACGGGACCCTTCCAGCCTTACAGCTTTGGGGCGAACACCGACAGCCAGTTGGCGGACGTCTCGTCCTTCCAGTCCACTTGTAGCCGCGTATTCATCTCCTCTGAATACCTCGTCCATGAGGACGTCCTGGAGCACAGTAAGCTCCTCCGATTCGAGCAACTCCGCCGAGTAGTTTTGAGGCAGTACAGCCATGCGGATGACTTTAACAGCATCCGCATATCTGCGCCGCCCCTCCTCCACCCGTTGTGGCGCTGGTATGGATGGTTGGCTTCCGGCTTTCTTCGTGCTGCCGCCCTTCATGCTTTTGGAGCTGGGGGGCTCCTGCGGCGTGAGCTGGCCGCTCTGCCGCTTGACTGTTTGGGCGTAAGTTTCCGAGGGCGCTGCCCCTCCGTCGCCACGCCTTGCGGTCAAGGTTGTACTGACCAGGCCTCGGTTGCTAGTACCGCTGCCTTGCGTGCGAGCTGACACGGCCCTGTTGCGCTCCTTTGCTGGGGATACATTGCTTAATTTCCTCCTTCTTCTGACCATAGCTTCCGCAGCCTCGGGAGTCTTCCCGTTCCGGAGGTAACGCAAGTACCACTTCATGCTGGCTCCACTCACGCCCTTCCTGTGCGGGTCATCACATTCGCCGGGTTTTCCAGCTGCTGGGAGAGGGCGTTGCCCTCCTCTTCTGGGCCTCTTCCTCCTACTACGAGCACCATCGGTCTCTGCCCGATGCGACTCCCCCGAGTCTGAACAGTTAGGCCTACTTAAGGTGGTCTTGGCGCCGCTCGTAGCTGCTTCGGCGGCAGCAGGCACTTTCGCCAGGCGAGCGGCGCTGCATGAGGGCATGTCGTCATCATCTTCCCTTGCATGCATCTCAAAGAGCGCCCGCTCTTCTCGGGCAAGAGAGGGTCAATGATGCTAAACTTTCGCTTAGCTCCTTGACTCTCCTTGCCTACGCTGCTTACTTGTTCTTTTCCACTGTCCGTGGCCGTTGTCCTGGGTTGTTGCCTTATTGTCGGGTTGTTTGTTGTGGTTATGTTTTGTTTCTGGTTGCTCATCTTGTTCTTGCGACCCTTGGCTCAGCGAGGTGAGCTGTCGGGTCTACTATTGTTATGGGGAACTAGGAGGTCCGCCACGCCAGAGCCCCTTGACGGTATAAGACCACAGTTACTCCCCAATTCGGCCCGGTGTTGCGGAGGCTCCGTTCGAGTACAGCCGAATTTACCTCCTGGCTGCAAATCATCCAATGGGCACGGGAGTCGCATAACACACTGGATTAGGAGGTGGCAGCTCTTGGTTGACGCACGTTTGCGGTACCCGACATCCCGCCTGGGCAGTGCCTTTCAGCACCACCCACACCGGCAGGGGAATACCGAGTATGCTTTGCGCCTATGCACCTGCACCACGGCAAGGTGCCTACCATTCGAAGAGGAGGACACAGATAATCCACTCTTCCCCTGCTAATTTGTTTGCCTTCTGCAATAGCACTAGGCGTTGCCTTTTTCATATCTTGGGGAAGAACCCTTCTCGTAGGCATCGTGTAAAAAGCTCCACAAATTGTTTTGTTTTGTATTTGATTTCAAACTTTAGGACCTTTTTTGGGATTCCATTCAGGCCTGGTGCTTTGGAATTGCCGAACCGTTCAGCAGCTTGTAGCACTTCGAGGTCATTTACTGGTGCTGCATCTGTTAGCTCTGCTTTTTCGGGAAGCAAACTTCCACAGGTCGGTGCTTGCCCCGATTTTGGTTACAGCTCTCCTCACCTATTACATGGAAATTTTCAATGTCATGAAAGATAGAGGCCAAAACTAGCTGCAATAGTAGTAATCAAACTACCATCCTAGACGGACAAGGCATCATAACATTTGACACCAATTGCGTTTTGAGGACGGAGAGCGTAAACCTTTGTTCACACAATCTGAAAAGTTCCAGCATTGAATTCGAAATACCAGGAACTAACCGTAGGTCTTAACATCGACTCGGACCACTATCTTGTTGCAGCCAAGATTCGCACCCACCTCTGTGCAGCAAAAAACACACGCCAACAAACACAAGGAAGATTCGACGTCGAGAAGCTGCAATCACAACAGACAGCCGAGCGATTTTCTACTCGGCTTGCACTCCTGCTCTCTGAGAGCACGCGTCAACAACTCGGTATAAGGGAACTGTGGGACGGCAGTTCAAACTCCTTACGCACAGCTGCAACCGAAGCCATTGGTTTCCGGAAAATGCAAAAGAACAGCTGGTACGACGAGGAGTGCCGTGGCGCAGCGGAGAGAAAACAGGCTGCCTACCTCGCAACGTTACGATCGACCACAACACGTGTGGGATGGGATAGATACCGAGAGTTGAAAAAGGAAGCGAGACGCATTTGCAGACAGAAAAAGAAAGAGATTGAAATGCGTGAATACGAAGAGCTTGATAATCTGGCCGACAGGGGTAATGCTCGAAAATTCTACGAAAAAATTCGGCGGCTTACAGAAAGTTTCAAGACCGGAGCATACTCTTGTAGAACCCCCAAAGATGATCTAGTGACCGATGCCGGAACATACTTAAATTATGGAGGGAACACTTCTCCTGCCTGCTGAATGGCAGTGAACGCACAACACCAGGAGAAGGAGAACCCGATTCCCCAATCGATAACGATGGAGCAGACGTTCCATTGCCCGGCCATGAAGAAGTTCGAATAGCAATTACCCGCCTGAAGAACAAAAAAGCGGCGGGGGCCGATGGATTGTCGGCCGAGCTATTCAAACATGGCGGCAAAGAACTGATAAGGAGCATGCATCAGCTTCTTTGTAAAATATGGTCGGACGAGAGCATGCCCAACGATTGGAATTTAAGTGTGCTATGCCCAATCCATAAAAAAGGAGACCCCACAATCTGCGCCAACTACCGTGGGATAAGCCTCCTCAACATCGCATATAAGGTTGTATCGAGTGTATTGTGTGAAAGATTAAAGCCCACCGTCAACAAACTGATTGGAACTTATCAGTGTGGCTGCAGGCCTGGAAAATCAGCAACCGACCAGATGTTCACCATGCGCCAAATCTTGGAAAAGATCCGTGAAGGAAGAATCGACTAACACCACCTCTTCGTCGATTTTAAAGCTGCTTTCAACAGCACGAAATGGAGCTGCCTTTATGCCGCGATGTCTGAATTTGGTATCACCGCAAAACTAATATGGCTGTGTAAACTGACGTTGAGTAACACCAAAAGCTCCGTCAGGATCGGGAAGGACCTCTCCGAGCCGTTCGATACCAAACGAGGCTTCAGACAAGGCGACTCCCTATCGTGCGACTTCTTCAATCTGCTTCTGGAGAAAATAGTTCGAGCTGCAGAACTAGATAGAGAAGGTACCATCTTCTATAAGAGAGTACAGCTGCTGGCGTATGCCGATGATATTGATATCATCGGCCTCAACACTCGCGCCGTTAGTTCTGCTTTCTTCAGGCTGGACAAGGAAGCACAGAAAATGGGTCTGGCAGTGAACGGGGGCAAAACGAAATATCTCCTGTCATCAAAAAAAACAGTCGTCGCATTCGCGACTTGGATCTCACGTCACTGTTGACAGTCATAACTTTGAAGTTGTAGATCATTTCGTCTATTTAGGAACCAGCATTAACACCACCAACAATGTCAGCCTGGAAATCCAACGCAGGATTGCTCTTGCCAACAGGTGCTACTTCGGACTGAGTAGGCAAATTCCTCTCTCGACGAACAAAAACCAAACACTATAAGTTACTCATAATTCCCGTCCTGCTATATGGTGCAGAGTCTTGGACGATGTCAACAACGGATGAGTCGACGTTGCGAGTTTTCGAGAGAAAAGTTCTGCGAAAGATTTATGGTCCTTTGCGCGTCGGCCACGGCGAATACCGCATTCGATGGAACGATGAGCTGTACGAGATATACGACGACATCGACATAGTTCAGCCAATTAAATTGACAGAGGCTACGCTGGCTAGGTCATGTTGTCCGGATGGACGAAAACACTCCAGCTCTGAAAGTATTCGACGCAGTACCCGCCGGGGGAAGCAGAGGAAGAGGAAGACCTCCACTCCGTTGGAAGGACCAAGTGGAGAAGGACCTGGCTTCGCTTGGAATATCCAATTGGCGCCACGTAGCGAAAAGAAGAAACGACTGGCGCGCTGTTGTTAACTCGGCTATAATCGCGTAAGCGGTGTCTACGCCAATTAAGAAGAAGAAATACTGACTGTTATTTTCTAAACTATGACAGTCATAAGAATGTTCCTTTTTTATATTAATTTATACGTATTAGGCTGTGAAAAAATGCCATTTAATTTGCTGTTAAGTATTTATTTTTTTCATATGTACAAGTTACGGAGTACCTCTATTTTTTGCTTGTAAAAAAGGCTTCTAAAATAAACGACACATTTTTCAAAAAAATACAAAGAGTTTAAAATTTTCTTTCCAAATACTGTAATTAGAATTAATTTAAATCAGTTTGATGAAATTTGTAAGTATTATAATATAAAAATCTCTAATAAATTTTAACAATCAAAATAATGTAAAATTTACTACCACCTCTAAATCTACGTTTCGAAATTTGACCTCATAAGTTAAAGGTTAAATATAGTTAAAAAATATACTTTCAAAAATAAAAACTGCAAACAAACCTATTGGCAATATAGCCTCAGATACCATTTTGCTGCCGTGAATGAGAACTTTATGCACAGTGATGGGCATGTAGTACCAGCCATAAAGCTCTACATATAATTTTGCAGTGTCCATGCAATACGTATGGAATTTACCAACATCTATATTTTTACTACTATTAATAGTATTTAATATAATTTTAAGCGGTGATTTAAGTCTACATTTACACCAGTTATGCCAGCGGTTATTTCTGGATCTTCAAAAAATCTTCTAGAGACATTACCATCATTGGTTGTTCCCATGCCTTGTTTCACCACATCGACTTTTAAGCCCAGAACTAATTTGAATTTTTTTTTTCATTTCTGTTTTAACAGCTTCTTTCTGTTCTTTTGTACCTTTATTTGTCCTCCACGCTTTGAAACTTTTATTATAACCGATATGTAATATACATTCCATGAATTTTATTCGAGCATGTAGCGGCGAAATTCCAAATTTCAATGCTTCAGCTGAATTTGTTCTGAAAATAACTGCATCCAAATTATTCATTTCATTACGTATTGCTCCACATATGAAACAAACAGCCATCGAGCAATTCTTACTGACTGTTGTTGCCACTTTCCCGTCAATCATCGTCATAGTTAAACTATGAGATATCGCAAACTTTTTGTTGAACATTTTGAATTCTGTCGTTTTTAAATTTTGAATTTCTGCATTTACACGATTTACTTCATTGCTGTTTCTTTCACAAATTCGAATTTCATAGGCCTGTAAAGTCTTGTTGAAGATGGTACTGAATTTTCCCAACACGAATAAAAATCCTTGTAAAGATCAGTTAACTTTAACGGAGCAAGAGATGTTAAAAACATATTTTTATCAGAAACATTTTCATCGGTGAAATGTTGTTGATATTCACTGTGCCCTGATGATCCATTACACCCCCATTTACTTATTAAATTCAACTCATTTGGAATCTCATCAATCTCAGTTTTTGTTTTTGCTTGAAAAAATCTTGAAACAATGTGATCAAGTAATTCTTGTAATCCAACACTGCTAAAACTTTCATCAACTTTAATATTTGCAGGATAGCATTTTTTTTTTAACTTCCAATATTTTGCTGTAGTGTGGAAATATGTCACAACCAATTTCTTTTGCAGAGCTTCTTAAAACATCATATTGGTGCCTTGATAGTGAAGCATCAATTATAAGGCTGAGTGCTTTCTCTGGTGTAAATGATTAGAATTGTTCACTCTTTTCATATTTTTTAGCAGCAGACACTATTAAGTCTTCTGGAAAGCTTTTACAAAATTGAGATATTTTACTTCTCTTAGACCTTTCTTGGCTTTCTTCGAAAGCTTTCACAGGTCGTCCACGCTTAACGGAAGTGCTTGGTTGTTCATCATCCAAAGTTTCTTCGCATATGGTGTAAAGCTGTGCAAGCCATTCTTCACTATCAGCCAAAAATTTACTTTTTATGCGCCCAGATTTGTTCCATTTGGATTTAAATTTTGGTATTAAATATTTTATTAAAAAATCACGAAATTTTTTAATAATTAAGTCTGACATTTCATTGTAATTTGTTGATATGACACCAACAACAACATCAATATCTTTATTGCTATCCATCCAAATATTAAAAATTGCACTATAAGAAATTGTTGAATAATCCATGACCTTGTTGAATTTTTTTTATCACTTTATATAAACTTGTTTAAACTTGCACGCTCAAATAGATTGTGAATTACATATATAATTGCAATTATCATTTGTTGATCAATAATATTTATAACAACAACAATGTAATATTATTTTACAGTTGGTTTTTAATAAGTAAGTGCTATAATATGGCACGATCATTTATGTGTGTACAGATGTACATATGTTTGAGCAAAAAAAAACTGGTTTGGCTCAGCGGATGGAAAAAATGCCCAAAAACCAACAACAACCAAAACCAATATTATGCTCACTATATTAGGCTGCTTATGAGCTTTGGACAACAAAAATAATTATAATGCAAGAGACTATTTTCTATTTTTCTGCCAGGCGCCAAGCGGCACTACAATATAACAATTAAACTAACCACATTAGAAAGTGATCATAACACAACTTAGATAATAACAATATCTTGCACTATCAATTTAAATTAAAAATTATGCAACTATCTAACCCAAAGTCAATGACCTCCAACAAAATTATCTATCAAATTAATAACGTAAATAAAATTTATGTAAACAAGAATATTTTTATTAAAACATAAATGATCTTTAAAGCATAATTCTGAATAACTAACAAAAAACAAATGTAATTTATTACTATTCTCTTGCACAATAAGTGAATAGTACACAATTAAAAAAAATAAAAGTAAAAAGTTGTAAACATGCTATTGCATGCTAACATACGTATAGCGACAGAATGCGCGCGTTACGTACTTTTTGTAGTTTTTTGTATGTTTAATGTGCTTTTGCAAAATTTTGCTATATGTCCTCTACTTTAAATTAAAGTTGAGATTTCAAACTTTCATTTGCTATAAGTCTGCACCTAGGGCGAGGGGCTGCTCTATATTTCCTAGGCCATTGAAAATGCAAAATGTTCAATTTTTGCACCACAATTCTGTTGTTAAGAAAAAAAAAATTGTGCTTTTTTTTAAATTTATTTTTTCATTTACTCATTCTACAATAACTAAATTAATTAAAAAAATTCTTTAACGTTACATTTATTATGTATTTTTATTTTAATAAGCTTTTGATTATTACATATTGAACTAACATATTTCAAGCGCGTTGGCATACCTCACCTTTGACTTGCTCTAGACCAAAAAGTAATGAAGTTATGAGGCTGTAATTTCAGGGAATTGTTACTCATATATCTGTTAATATACTGTGAAAATTTCATCCAAATTGGACGACACGTCAAAACCATTTTTTGCCGCGGTTACTTTGGGCTGTCTCACTGTGCGTCGGCTCTTATACTACAAGAGCTGAGAAGAGTAGAACAACAAAGAAGTAACCCAATAGGCTAAGCTGGCCCTGCGATGTAATGTTTTGCGATGGTCCCGCAGGGCCTACCCACAAAGCTACGGAGATGACGGAGTTAAGGGTTTTGTACGTAGGCGTACTGTTTCGCAAGTCCAATATAATGGTAAGATAATACTGATTAGGGGTGGTGCCGAGTGAGGTGTACCTTTAGCCAGCAGTACGAATAGTGCATACTGAATACCACTAAGTATCAGTATCTATGGAAGATTCCCCCTTCGGAAACAAACAAAAAAAAATTGCACAAGAGCAGCACGCTCATGTTATTACTGATAAATGATAATATGATTTGAATTCGCGAAAGCGAACATAAACATATATGGTCATGACACATGTGAATATAAGTTTTAAATGATAAAATATACAATTTATGTACATTTATCACTATTGTCACATACATAATTTTTCTAACATATTCTGATAATTTGTTATATACATACATACATATGTAATGAAGTATACACCTAAGTATGTATATATCAAACATAGAATAATTATAAAAGTAGGCGTTATTTTCACATTAACTACAAATATTGATTCGAAAAAGTAAATTAATTAAAATTTATTAAATTGAACCTGTATTCATAACTATGCACAAAGGAATTCATATGTACATACGTATAAACATTTTTGCATATAAACGTATCAAAATATAAGCAAAAGAGCTAACATATGTAGGTCCGCAATAGCAATATACTTGTATAGGTCTGGGCATCATTTTTATTCCAGCTCGGTTTAAGCGCAAGTGTTAAGATTTGTCCTGCCTAACTGGCAGTGGTGAACCTTCTCGATGATGTACGTTCGCAGGTATGCACTAATTTGGCAATCAAGGATTTGTTCACAATTTCATTTCATTATTGGCGAAGCCATCCTGCGGGATCGAAAAGATTCATATTTTTATGTGAATTTGTCAGAGGGAATCTGACTTTTTTTCTGCCAATTCGTAGTGTGTTACAATTTTGTGAGTTTGGGGGTAATCGTATGACGTACCTGTCATTATTTGATCGAGTAGTTAGAATTAATGTATTTGTTTGCATTATCCTCAACTTGAGTTAGTATGATGGTAACTGGTTTTGTAACTAGTTCACTTTGTGTTTCGCTGTCCAGCGTTTGAGCCTTTTGTGACTTTGAGCAACATGGTGTCTCTTGGCAATTTTTTAGAACTGTGGGTTTCGGGATTTCCTTTTGCAATTGAACCCGTGGTTCTTTTTGTATAGGCGCTTCCTTAATTAATTTTGCTTTTGCAATTTTTATATACATATATGCGCATGTGACAGGCAATTTGTGCAAGGTGTGAGACCTGACAAAATTATTTCGTTAGTTAACTTTTAATTTTTTAAATATCTTGATAGATATATGTATGTAAGTTTATGCCCTCTTGTACATAGTTCGCATGACGTTTGCTTTTTCTATTGGGATGTGAACGATTGCATTTTTGTTATTGCTTCTATTTTGGTCGAGTCAAATGTTCTTCTTCTTCTTAATTGGTGTAGACACCGCTTACGCGATTATAGCCGAGTTAACAACAGCGCGCCAGTCGTTTCTTCTTTTCGCTGCGTGGCGCCAATTGGATATTCCAAGCGAAGCCAGGTCCTTCTCCACTTGGTGCTTCCAACGGAGTGGAGGTCTTCCTCTATTTCCTCCGGCGGGTACTGCGTCGAATACTTTCAGAGCTGGAGTGTTTTCATCCATCCGAACAACATGACCTAGCCAGCGTAGCCGCTGTCTTTTAATTCGCTGAACTATCTCAATGTCGTCATATATCTCGTACAGCTCATCGTTCCATCGGATGCGATATTCGCAAAGGACCATAAATCTTTCGCAGAATTTTTCTCTCGAAAACTCGTAACGTCGACTCATCGGTTGCTGTCATCGCCCAAGCCTCTGTACCATATAGCAGGACGGGAATTATGAGCGACTTATAGAGTTTAGCTTTTGTTCGCCGAGAGAGGACTTTACTTTTCAATTGCCTACTCAGTCCGAAGTAGCACCTGTTGGCAAGAGCAATCCTGCGTTGGATTTCCAGGCTGACATTATTAGTGGTGTTAATGCTGGTTCCTAAATAGACGAAATTATCTACAACTTCAATGTTATGACTGTCAACAGTGACGTGAGAGCCAAGTCGCGAGTGCGACGACTGTTTTTTTGATGACAGGAGATATTTCGTTTTGCCCTCGTTCACTACCAGAGCCATTTTCTGTGCTCCCTTGTCCAGCCTAGAAAGCAGAACTAACGGCGCGGGTGTTGAGGCCGATGATATCAATATCGTCGGCATACGCCAGCAGCTGTACACTCTTATAGAAGACGGTACCTTCTCTGTTTAGTTCTGCAGCTCGAACTATTTTCTCCAGGAGCAGGTTGAAGAAGTCGCACGATAGAGAGTCGCCTTGTCTGAAACCTCGTTTGGTATCGAACGGCTCGGAGAGGTCCTTCCCGATCCTGACGGAGCTTTTCGTGTTGTTCAACGTCAGTTTACACAGCCGTATTAGTTTTGCGGGGATACCAAATTCAGACATCGCGGCATAAAGGCAGCTCCTTTTCGTGCTGTCGAAAGCAGCTTTGAAATCGACGAAGAGGTGGTGTGTGTCGATTCTCCTTTCACGGGTCTTTTCCAAGATTTGGCGCATGGTGAATATCTGGTCGGTTGTTGATTTTCCAGGTCTGAAGCCACACTGATAAGGTCCAATCAGTTTGTTGACGGTGGGCTTTAATCTTTCACACAATACGCTCGATAGAACCTTATATGCGATGTTGAGGAGGCTAATCCCACGTTAGTTGGCGCAAATTGTGAGGTCTCCTTTTTTATGGATTGGGCATAGCACACTTAAATTCCAATCGTTGGGCATGCTCTTGTCCGACCATATTTTACAAAGAAGCTGATGCATGCTCCCTATTAGTTCTTCGCCGCCGTGTTTGAATAGCTCGGCCGGTAGTCCGTCGGCCCCTGCCGCTTTGTTGTTCTTGAGGCGGGCAATTGCTGTTCGAACTTCTTCATGGTCGGACAATGGTACATAAGCTCCATCGTCATGGATTTAGGAATCGGGTTCACCATCTTCTGCTGTTATAATTTCACTGCTATTCAGCAGGCAGGAGAAGTGTTCCCTCCATAATTTAACTATGCTCTGAGCATTAGTGACTAGAATTTTCGAGCATTACCCCTGTTGTTGACTAGTGCTCTCAGAGAGCAGGAGTGCAAGCCGAGTAGAAAATCGTTCGGCTGTCTGTTGTGATTGCAGCTTCTCGACGTCGAACCTTCCTTGTGTTTGTTGGCGTGCGTTTTTTGCTGCACAGAGGCGAGTGCGAATCTTAGCTGCAACAAGATAGTGGTCCGAGTCGATGTTAGGACCTCGGAGCGCACGCACATCTAAAACACTGGAGACGTGTCTTCCATCTATCACAACATGATCGATCTGGTTGGTAGTTTTCGATCCGGAGACAGCCAGGTAGCTTGATGAATCTTCTTATGCTGGAATCTAGTACTACAGATAACCATATTTCGGGCCCCGGCGAAGTCAATCAGCCTCAACCCATTTGGGGATGTTTCGTCGTGGAGGCTGAATTTACCGACCGTAGTGCCAAATATACCTTCTTTGCCCACCCTGGCGTTAAAGTCGCCAAGCACGATTTTGACATCGTGGCGGGGACAGCTCTCATAAGCGCGCTCCAAGCGCTCATAAAGGCATCTTTGGTCACATCGTCCTTCTCTTCCGTCGGGGTGGGCGCAAATCAGCGATATGTTGAAGAACCTCGCTTTGATGCGGATTGTGGCTAGACGTTCATTCACCGGAGTGAATGATAGTACTCGGCGACGGAGTCTCTCTCCCACCACGAATCCAACACCAAACTTGCGCTCCTTTATATGGCCACTGTAGTAAATGTCACAAGGACCTACTCGTCTCTGTCCTTGTCGCGTCCATCGCATTTCTTGGACGGCGGTGATGTCAGCCTTTATTTTTGCGAGGACATCAACCAGCTGGGCAGCGGCACCTTCCCAATTAAGGGTCCGGACATTCCAGGTGCATGCCCTCAAATCGTAGTCCTTTATTCCGTTTTGCCATGGTCGTCAATCAAAAGGGGGTCTCTCATCCGAGGCTGTGTTTTCTTTTTCATTGGTATTGTTTTTACGTGGCGGGTCCCAAGCCCAGCGCACAACCCTATGTAGGTGAATGTTTCGCCTTCTCACATTAGCTCACCTTCGAACGGATGTTCTTAGGCTACCCAGAGGATACTTGGTCAAAGACCGGAAGTAGTGAGCTGCTTGAGCCATGTGTAAAAGAATCGTTTCTGGCCACTCCCAAGTGAATGGTGATCAGAGAACTTTCCTTACTTGCGCGAACTTCTACACATGACTCCATCCTCCGTCTAATGTTCTTAGTTCTGATTATTTTTTCCTCTACCCTCTCCGCAATTTCTTTTGGGGTACCCCATATTGGGTAGTTAGAAGGTCTTTCATATGTTGCCACGTAACGCATTTTCTTCTTGATGAGAGCGATTGCTCTCATAAAAGTAACGATTTTTCTGGTAATGCTGCGGTACATATGTTTACCAGAATAGGGTCCCAATTGTCTCTGGGAATATTTTGTGTCGATAGAATCGACAAACAATTTAAAACAGTGTATACAAGTTTGATGAATTCTACATTGGTTTCTTTCTTTTTCGTATCTTGCTTTTAGAGCTTCACAAGCCAAATTGAAATTATCGTCATTTAATGCGAACTGTTTGATTATTACGCCTGCGTGACCTTTTGTTTTGTATCAGAGGTGATACCATTTTTGTGCTTTAAATAGTTTTGGATGGTTGATGTAAAGGGCTGTAAACATGTCCCGGAAGGACGGCCATTCTTCATAACCCCCATAAAATGTTTCTGTGTCACATGCGGGAACCTCGAGGTGAATGCCTGAACTTGCCTCTTGATATGTATAGTTTGATTTGTGTCATTATGAACCAGTTTTAATATATTGTGTATTAAATTATTTCTCAAAACGAGTTCAATTTTTCTCAGAGTAAACTGATTTATAGTATCTATATGAAGCGATAAAGTATACAAAATTAAATACGCTTGTATGTAAATAAGAATATGTTATTTCGGATTATATCAGTAAAAAACCTATTTTTTATAAATATCGTTTTGTATTTACTTGCAATGATGTTATTTTTACTTATATTTTAGTTTGAGGATATGTTTCAATTGTTAATTAATATAAGAAAACCGCGCTTTTTGTTTATTAACGTATTTGATGTCCGAAAGTATTCTATTTAAATAGGTACATTGTAATACTTGGACTTGTTTGTACATATGTACGTCAGAGAACGTACATCACAGAAAAGGTTCACAACGCGGAGAACGTAAAAATATTTTTGGCTAACTCGGTCGCCACTGCCAGCTCGGCAGGAGAAATCTTAACAGCACTTGAACAGAGCTGCTACAGACGTATGCCAGCTCTTTGCTTATATTTTTAGATGTTTATGTGCAAACACACGTATTCAAATGAGTTCGTTTTGTGGATATTTATGAATATACTTAGGTGCAAATAGGTATTTATTTTTCAAAGCAATATCTGTAGTTAATGTGAAAATAAGGCCTACTTTTTTAATTATTTTATATATTTCATATATACATGCTTATTAATATATTTCATTACATATGAATATAACATATTATCAAATATATTAAAAAAAATTAAATATATAGTAATAAATGTACATATATCATATATTTTATCATTCTAAACTTATATGCACATGTACATATCATGGCAATATATGTATATATGTATTTGTACCTTTTCGCGAATTCAAATCATAATATCACTTATCAGTAATAACATGTTCGCGCTGCTCATATGTACATACATAAATATGTGCGTATGGCATTGGCACACAAATAATGCATACACAAACCTTCATACACATGTGCGTACAAGATCAATAATCCATCTTAGGGGGTAAGCAGTAGGCAGATAACTAAATTGAGTTAGAGATTTTTAGTCGTTTTTGTTGAGACTTTTGCTCTTTCACGTCTAAGCGGCTGAACGGATTTTGATGAAATTTAGTAAGGTAATAGATGGTTACCTAAAAACGGATATAAGATCAAAATGATCACGTCATCGTACTTAGGGGGAAGGAAGTAAGCAGAAAACTGAATTGAGTTAGTGATTTTTTTATGGTTTTTGCTGGGAGTTTTGCTCTATCATGCCTAAACAGCTGAACGGATTTTGATGAAATTTAGTTAGGAGATAAATAGTACTTAGTTACATTTTTATTATTAGGTAGTTAAGGTAGCTGTAAGACGTAGGTATTTTCTTAACCAATCATTCATATCTCTGAGTTTACTCAGATACGTATTATTCTTTATTTTTGCAGTCGCTTTCATTTCTTAATTCTCAATTCATGTACATGTTCATATGTATGTAGCATATTGTTTATGCTACATGGTATGGTATTGTCTGCAAAATTAAAAATTCGGTAACCTGTAAATTATTTACGGCAATCCATAGTTATGTACGTTCCAAAAACTATAACATGCTCTGAACCATTAAAAAGTGCTACCAATGCACCACAAATGCTTTTTTGATATAAAAAAAATAAAAATATTTAAAAAAAATTATCGTCGCTAATGTGCAAAACAAAATTTAACATATAATACATGCCACGTTGTAACATAACCTTCATGTCACCATGGTAGCAAACAGTAAGGTCACCTTTAAAAAGAAGTATATAACAACAATTTTGCGATCGGATGATTAACTCCAACAATTCAATTAGTAACTTCGACTAGCGGTACTTGGCATTGACAACTAATCCAATTAGTTCCAGTGAGAACCAACCGGCAATGGCAACTCATCCAAATAGTTCCAGTGAGAACCGATCAGCATTGCAGCTGGCAGTGAGCGATATTGTGAAAGATGCACACAGAGTTCACGAATTCCGCGGAGACGAAATATATGCCCTCTCTTCATTTTTAAGAGAAGTCGACGCCGTACTGGAATGCAGTATACAGATCCAACCGCATGCGAAGGGTAATCCTAAATAAAATTCAAGGTAAGGCAAGGTGAGTTAAGCTTTCTCTCGTTAAGAAAGATAAAAAAACAAAATTGTTTTTTCGTTTAACAAGGGTGCTGCATGGATGGCAGCGCGACCGCGTTACTTTATTGATTGACGTAAAATGTGACTAAAATTAGTGCTTAACATAATTTTATACCTAAATTCCGTCTAGCCTGCAGTGTGGTGGCGTGATGCACTTCCAGGAATTGGCTTATGAAGGTGCATAAGCATTTCGGGTGCGCGTGCCGGAAGTCAAGTCGTTGTTACTGAAACTGCTGCGGCGGATTTGCTTAAGTCAGTAAGTTGGTGTAGTAGTTGCGCAAGTTATGTTGTCGAATTGTTGATAGGTGTTGTATTAACTTTTCCTCTTAGTTCTCGATCGTCCGCGATCGGTGTTATTGTTGGGCTGCGATGTTGTAATTTGTAGGAACGGGCCTTTCTGCACGTTTGCAATAAATTCTGCTTCTGGGCTAGGCGAAACGTACATTTTTTTGTTTTTCTTTGAAAATAATATTGCAGTAGTGACTACTATAATTAAAACAATTGAAATATCAGAACTTAAGCTAATTATTGAGGATACACTGTTTTCATTCTTTAGTAATTTAAAATTATTTTCATGCTGAAGCTGTTTTATGTACAATGCTTCCATCTTTATTTCTTTATTAATTTCGTTTGTGTCATTTATTTTGGTTATTACATTTGGTAATACAAATGTTTCAAATATCCTCAAGTTTACATTGAAATATGTTCTATTAGAAATCTTTATCTCACAATTTTCGAACCTTAATAAAAATTCTTAAATACAAGGTTGCCTAGTAGCACTTCTATTACATCAGGTTTATTAAAATTTTCAAGCTTACAGCTCGCTTCTTTAATTATTAATATATTGCCTATGCATGTGTCTTCAATTCTTATAATATTCTTTTCTAAATTATCCTTAATTTCTAATTGGTACATTTTATTGTCCCTGTCTACAAGGATTTCTAAATGGCTTAGTATTACTGATTTATTATTAATGTTTGGGATGGGTTCAAACTTTATTTTGGATAATGTATTCTGGGAACATTGAGGTATGAGCAGGGATAGGATGATTGTATTTTCCTGAAAGAGTACGGCTGTTCTAATGTGGCTGTAACTTTCGAAATTGCTAATATGATTCAGTTCAGTAGGGGTTAGAATGTCCGTTGGCAAGATACCTAATTTAGTTGAAAAAATGATTTGTCCGATGTCATCTACATGATTGCGTAAAAGCGATATGTCGTTGTTAATTTGGTAAGTATGCAGGATGAATTGAATTTCGTCCTCTATTGTCTTTATTTTATTTTGTGCTAATTCAGTAAATTCGTTTACGTAACTACTAATAACTGTTTGTTGTTTGTTTATGTGGTCTGTAATGTTCGTTATCCAGAAAGAAAGTCGCTAATTTGCATTAAATTGTTAACATTATTCGTGGTAATTTCTTCGTTATTATGAATTTGTGTGAGAGCGTCCCTAATTTCTTTTTCATCGTCACTGTCCATGGAGCCTGCTATAAATTTAAGTCCTTTTCCTACGATATTGAGTAAGCCTCGTTTGACTTTAAAGTGCGGATGCAAACCGTCTAACTTAGCTTCTAATAAAACAAAATTTTTATGGATTGAGTCTGAGAAATTGTCTGTCCTTAAAAGTGATTGCTTTTAGAGTGTTAATGTTGCCTGAAATAAGCGATAGCATTTCTTCATATTTCGTTAAATTGATGAAATGTAAAATTTTGTCGTTATGGTTGATTGTCCTTACTTCTCCTGTCTTAATGGGTAGGTACCCGCTGTTGTTGGTAAGATCCTGCATGTCGATTTGTTGTGTGATCACGGTCAATGTCATCTTTAGTTGAATCAGAAAGGTATAGTAGCGTGTCATTATGACTAACTGGAAAAATAATTTTAACATTGTTTAATATTTTTTTTGTGAACGATTTTACCTGACTTAGTTTTAATTGTGGAATTGTAGTTCTGCTCTACAATTTCCTTTCTGTATTTAGAAGATAACTTTGTTCCTATTCTCTTGTCTATTTTTACGAAAATCTCGTCTCCTCTGACGTATTGTTTTGACGGGGTTCGATCTTTATTATGGTACGAAAGGTCGATATTCTGCTTAGTTAATAATTTCCTAGCAGTTTCCTCTCTATCCTTATCTAGTAATTTTGGGTCACTACAAACTCTTCTGCCAAAGAAAGCTTCTACGGGTTTCTTTGCGGTAGTGGAATGAATTGAATAATTGTATTCTTTTTACCGATTTCTCCAGTAATTCGTTAAAAGAATTATGCGTTTTTCGCTTTTGCAAGCAACGCATGATCTCCTGTAGGGTTGAATGAAACCGTTCAACCTGTCCATTTGAGGAGCTGGTGGGGGCTGTTCGAAATATTTGTATGCCGAACTCATTCTCTATCATAAAATTTATTGACTCAGATTTAAATGATCTTTCATTGTCAAGTACTACCGTTTCTGGTATGAGGGAAAGTAGTACATATATCTCTCAGAGGTTGCCTGATATCCTCTGCAGCTTTAGATTGTATGGGTTTCATGCGACAGCAAATTTTGAAAATTTATCTACGGCTGTCAAAATCAACTGTTTTTCCTATTATGAGGATATCTAAGTGAACTATTTGACCAGGAAACCGTGGAATTGGAGTGGCCTGTATTTACGGCTTTTTTTAATTTGATTTGCCATTGCAGGAAAATAATAATTTTCTAGGATCTGCATTCTATTTTCCCTGCAATTCCTATGTGCTCTATTATGGGTGCTAACTATTATTTCTTCTTGCTTTTGTTCATTCGTTATGTCCTTTACCATTATTTGGGTAAACCTAACTTTATATTTGTTAAAGTGTAAGGGATATAATAACTGAATTTTTCCCATAATATGCTCATCCGTTTTAATGCAATTTATGATGGACGGATTGAGGTATCTTTTTAAAATATCTATCAAATTTTTATCAGTATATTCGGGGTCGGTGATTAGATGGCGATGATACGTTGGAAATATAATTTTGAATTGGTAACTCGAGATTACGTCTTTATTTAAGAATATTTGATTTTTGAATGCGTTAATAGGTGCTTCAACGCTATATATTAAATTGTGGGATGAACTTCCATCCGAATGAGTCGCTGTAGAGAGCGAATTCAATGGTGTATCATGAGGTATTATAGACAAGGCGTCAGCTACGACGTTTCCCTTGCCAGGCCTGTAGTATAACTCATAGTTATATTCTTCAAGGATCGCCTTCCACCGCTTCATTTTACTATTGCTATTCTTGTTGCTTAGCGCATAGGTTAAAGGTTGGTGGTCGGTCGTGATTTTTACCTTGCGTGAACCGTATAAGTAATTTCTGAAGGAGTTTAATGCCCATATTATTGCAAGCATCTCCTTTTCGTTTGTTGCGTAGTGCTCTTCGGCTCTACTCAACGTTCGCGATATAAAAGCTATCGGCTTATCGTTTTGCGACAAAACTGCGCCTATGACGAAGTTTGAGGCATCAGTAGCCAGTTCAAATTCTTTTTCGAAATCTGGGAAAGCAAGGATAATGTCCTTGGACGTTAGGGAATTTTTAATTTTGATAAAAGACTCAATTGCATTTTTATCGAGGTCAATCTTAATGTTGGCCGATTTGTTTTTAGACGTTCGGCCCTCTTCCCCTCTTAAAAGGGATGTCAAGGGTTTGGCGATTTTTGCGTAATCTCTAACAAATCGCCTGTAATATCCTGACATACCTAGAAAGCTACGGAGTTCTTTTAAGTTTTTGGGCTGTGGAAAATTGGAAATTGCCTCCACTTTTGCCAGATTGGTTTTTATGCCATTTGGTGTAATGATGTAACCTAAAAATTCCGTTTCCCTTTTAAAAAAGTTGCATTTATCCAACTGCACCTTCATGTTGGCTTCATCTAGGGTCCTAAAAATTGTTTTAATGTGTCCGAGATGTTCCTCCTCGGTTTTACTAAAGATTATTATGTTTTCAATATAGACATAACAACATTTCCCGATATATTCTCGCAATATATCGTCTAATCTGCGCTGGAATATTGATGGCGCATTTTTCAGGCCAAAAGGTAAACGCGTGAATTCGTATTTTCCATTGTTTATGGAAAATGCGGTTTTTTCAATGTCAGATTTTTTTAGTGGAATCTGGTGAAAACCACTTTTTAGATCAAGTACAGAAAAAAATTGCTGTTGCTCAGCTGGGAGATAACTTCTGTTATCTCGGGGATAGGGTACCTATCCGCAGTCGTGACTGCATTGAGCTCTCTGTAGTCGATGACCATGCGGTACTGTTTGTTTGCCGCTGAATCCGCCTTTTTGGGTACAATCCAAACTGGGGAGTTGTACGGCGACCTTGACGGCCTTATTATACAATCATTTATAAGCTTTTTTACTTGGTTTTCTACCTCGCCTTTTAGAGCTGCGGGGTATGGGTAGAATTTCGTGTAAACTGGTGAATCACTCGTTGTCCTAATTTGGGCAACAACTTTGGTTGTATATGTAAGTTTTTCATCGGGTTCTGAGAAAAAATTTCTGTAGGAGTTGACAACGTGATTCATTTTTTTTTCGTTTGAGGAGCCAACGTTTCCTCTTTTATAATTACTGCATTGACTGCTTTAGAAGGCAGCTGCTTTAATCTTATTGCCTTACCATTTCTTATTTTCATGTAGTTTTTGTTTGTGTAAATTACGGCCTCTAACTTCTTTAGAGTGTCGTTACCTAAAAGTTACTAAAGAAGGCATGAGGTAGAATTTTATCTCCTCATTCATATCAAACAACTTTGCTTTTGTATGCTCGCATATTTTTATGCAACCTACATCGGATTTTGCATAGAAGGGCACCTCGTTTGGTATACGCTTCCTTGCAAGTTCGGGTTTTACGTAATTCTTGCTTGAACCCGTATCTATTAAAAATTTATGGATTTTTCCGCTCTCCGCTTTTACTTCAAAATAGGGTAGCGAAGAGCCTATCATGCTAAAAAATTAATGCTCGTTTTGTTCAACGATATTCTCATCTTCCGCTTGTTCTGTGGCTAGATGAAAAGTTCTTTGATATTTATTTGGTTGATGATGAGCAGTCGGCTGAGGTCTTTTGCCATAAGCCTGGTTTTGGGTGGGTGTATTCATATAATTTATCCTACGGGAGTGGATGCTTGGGTCTACATCCATCGGTTCTGGCCGCTGTTGGGGTTTGGGTGGTCTAGGGGGTAATTGCCGTTGTGCTGCCCTATTTGACCAAGAAATTGTGGCCGTGGTTGCCAAGTAGGTTGGTTTGGAATGGGAAAATGAGCCAGTTGGGGATAAAATTGTTGTGTTTGCTGCTGCACAAAGTTTCTCCTTGGTGGCAGCTGAGGGGGTTGTCCTTTCCTTGCGTTAGTCGCATGATTTGTGCGAAAAGTTTGGTTCTCTAGTTTCATACACAGATGAAGAGCCTGTGGCAAGTCCGCCGGTTCCTGTATTCCTAAGAGTCTGGGTAAGTCCCCATTTAGTCCTCTTATAAATGTGTCTAATGCTTTGTCACTGTATGCCTGTGTCAGGAGGCACAAGGATTCATTACCCATTTCGAGGCATCCTAACTTGTTTAAAATCAGCGAAAGGTGTGTATACACCTGCTGGTAGAATTCAGGGACGGGTCTGTTCCCTTGTATCAATGTCGTCATTTGGTACTCGAGAGTGAACAAGTCTCTCTTGTCGCCATAATGCATCGTTGACATTTTAATATGGCCTGCCAATCAAGCGGCGTGTTGTAAGATTCTAAGGCGATGTCGGCGTTGCCGACTATTTTATTTCTTATCACACTTAATATGCCAAAATACTTTGGTTGTCCTTTCAATGGCTCGTATATGGCCAAAATTCGATCAACATCTTCCTTCCAGGAGTTGTATTCTCCTGGCTGTCCCGAAAAATCCTTAAGGGATTTAACTATGTCAGGAATTTTATCTAATTCTCCTAAATTGTTCCTATGTCTATCCCCGATTTGTTGGTCTACTACTTGCGATGGAGGGGGGTTAAGTACTGACTGTACTATCTGTGGTCCTTGTTGTCTAAGTATGTCTGTGGCAATTGTCGATATTAGCCTAGTCAAATCATCTACTGATAACTGAGCAGATTGTGGGGGGGCGACAGAAGTTTGGGATGAGGAAAGAATTGGTGGATGAACTAGGTTATTGGGATTTGCCATTTTTACAAAATACTATACATATAATTATAAATATATTTAGAAATAATAAAAAATATAGCACCGACTCACTGCTTGTAGCGCTGGTTTTGTGCTCGTATTTTCTTCCTTCGTTACGGATTCTGTAGTTAAAGCTTTTGTAACTTTTCGATATAGAATTTCACGCTGCTCACAGAACTTGTTTTATAGTTCACTTTTAGATTTTTCTCTTCTATTAACTTGTTTCCAAGTTTTTTTCTTTCGCACATTCAATGCTCAATAGGATTTGGTAGCAGCACTATTTTGATGTAGAATTTCACGCTGCTCACAGAACTTGCTTTATAATTCACTTCTTATTGAAAGTCAAATATTTTTACTATCCTTTGTTCGTTTAAGGATAGATTTTTCTCACAGTTTTTTTGCACATTCACTTCTTATTTTATCCTTGATCGTTTAGGGATATTGTTTATATAGATTTTTCTTCTTTATTGTCCAACACTTTATTACAGTATTTTTTGTTATTATTCTAGTTTAAAATTTTTTTTATATCCGCGATCTTAGGCCGACAAGTAATGTCTCCTTTTTGCCTAAGCTACTAAGGAACCGACCGATCGACGCTTTTTGTTTTTAGCAAAGTAGCTTTACGCCTAACTTTTTAGCTAAGTTTTTACACTTTTACACGGCGCGTGATACAGGTGGCTTTACGTTCCTTTGCATCTAAGTTGTCCTTGCACTTTACGTGACTTTTAGTTCAAACAGCTTTACGCTCGCTTGCAATTCGTTTTTCGAAAATTGTTTTTTCGTTTAACAACGGTTCTGCATGGCTGGCAGCGCGACCGCGTTACTTTATTGATTGACGTAAAATGTGACTAAAATTAGTGCTTAACATAATTTTATACCTAAATTCCGTCTAGCCTGCAGTGTGGTGGCGTGATGCACTTCCAGGAATTGGCTTATGAAGGTGCATAAGCATTTCGGGTGCGCGTGCCGGAAGTCAAGTCGTTGTTACTGAAACTGCTGCGGCGATTTGCTTAAGTCAGTAAGTTATGTAGTAGTTGCGCAAGTTATGTTGTCGAATTGTTGATAGGTGTTGTATTAACTCTTCCCCTCTTAGTTCGATCGTCCGCGATCGGTGTTATTGTTGGGCTGCGATGTTGTAATTTGCAGGAACGGGCCTTTCTGCACGTTTGCAATAAATTCTGCTTCTGGGCTAGGCGAAACGTACATTTTTTGTTTTTCTTTGAAAATAATATTGCAGTAGTGACTACTATAATTAAAACAATTGAAATATCAGAACTTAAGCTAATTATTGAGGATACACTGTTTTCATTCTTTAGTAATTTAAAATTATTTTCATGCTGAAGCTGTTTTATGTACAATGCTTCCATCTTTATTTCGTTATTAATTTCGTTTGTATCATTTATTTTTGTTATTACATTTGGTAATACAAATGTTTCAAATATCCTCAAGTTTACATTGAAATATGTTCTATTAGAAATCTTTATCTCACAATTTTCGAACCTTAATTAAAGTGTGCCTTTTTGGCTTATCTTTTGTTTATTACAATTTTGGGTTATATTTGAATTAAAATTCTTAAATACAAGGGTGCCTGGTAGCACTTCTATTACTTCAGGTTTATTAAAATTTTCAAGCTTACAGCTCGCTTCTTTAAACATTAATATATTGCCTATGCATGTGTCTTCAATTCTTATAATATTCTTTTCTAAATTATCCTTAATTTCTAATTGGTACATTTTATTGTCCTCGTCTACAAGGATTTCTAAATGGCTTAGTATTACTGATTTATTATTAATGTTTGGGATGGGTTCAAACTTTATTTTGGATAATGTATTCTGGGAACATTGAGGTATGAGCAGGGATAGGATGATTGTATTTTCCTGAAAGAGTACGGCTGTTCTAATGTGGCTGTAACTTTCGAAATTGCTAATATGATTCAGTTCAGTAGGGGTTAGAATGTCCGTTGGCAAGATACCTAATTTAGTTGAAAAAATGATTTGTCCGATGTCATCTACGTGATTGCGTAAAAGCGATATGTCGTTGTTAATTTGGTAAGTATGCAGGATGAATTGAATTTCGTCCTCTATTGTCTTTATTTTTATTTTTGTGCTAATTCAGTAAATTCGTTTACGTAACTACTAATAACTGTTTGTTGTTTGTTTATGTGGTCTGTAATGTTCGTTATCCAGAAAGAAAGTCGCTAATTTGCATTAAATTGTTAACATTATTCGTGGTAATTTCTTCGTTATTATGAATTTGTGTGAGAGCGTCCCTAATTTCTTTTTCATCGTCACTGTCCATGGAGCCTGCTATAAATTTAAGTCCTTTTCCTACGATATTGAGTAAGCCTCGTTTGACTTTAAAGTGCGGATGCAAACCGTCTAACTTGTAACTTCTAATAAAACAAAATTTTTATGGATTGAGTCTGAGAAATTGTCTGTCCTTAAAAGTGATTGCTTTTAGAGTGTTAATGTTGCCTGAAATAAGCGATAGCATTTCTTCATATTTCGTTAAATTGATGAAATGTAAATTTTGTCGTTATGGTTGATTGTCCTTACTTCTCCTGTCTTAATGGGTAGGTACCCGCTGTTGTTGGTAAAAGATCCTGCATGTCGATTTGTTGTGTGATCACGGTCAATGTCATCTTTAGTTGAATCAGAAAGGTATAGTAGCGTGTCATTATGACTAACTGGAAAAATAATTTTAACATTGTTTAATATTTTTTGTGAACGATTTTACCTGACTTAGTTTTAATTGTGGAATTGTAGTTCTGCTCTACAATTTCCTTTCTGTATTCTTTAGAAGATAACTTTGTTCCTATTCTCTTGTCTATTTTTACGAAAATCTCGTCTCCTCTGACGTATTGTTTTGACGGGGTTCGATCTTTATTATGGTACGAAGGTCGATATTCTGCTTAGTTAATAATTTCCTAGCAGTTTCCTCTCTATCCTTATCTAGTAATTTTGGGTCACTACAAACTCTTCTGCCAAAGAAAGCTTCTACGGGTTTCTTTGCGGTAGTGGAATGAATTGAATAATTGTATTCTTTTACCGATTTCTCCAGTAATTCGTTAAAAGAATTATGCGTTTTTTCGCTTTGCAAGCAACGCATGATCTCTGTAGGGATTGAATGAAACCGTTCAACCTGTCCATTTGAGGAGCTGGTGTAAGGGGCTGTTCGAAATATTTGTATGCCGAACTCATTCTCTATCATAAAATTTATTGACTCAGATTTAAATGATCTTTCATTGTCAAGTACTACCGTTTCTGGTATGAGGGAAAGTAGTACATATATCTCTCAGAGGTTGCCTGATATCCTCTGCAGCTTTAGATTGTATGGGTTTCGCGACAGCAAATTTTGAAAATTTATCTACGGCTGTCAAAATCAACTGTTTTCCTATTATGAGGATATCTAAGTGAACTATTTGACCAGGAAACCGTGGAATTGGAGTGGCCTGTATTTGCGGCTTTTTTTAATTTGATTTGCCATTGCAGGAAAATAATAATTTTCTAGGATCTGCATTCTATTTTCCCTGCAATTCCTATGTGCTCTATTATGGGTGCTAACTATTATTTCTTCTTGCTTTTGTTCATTCGTTATGTCCTTTACCATTATTTGGGTAAACCTAACTTTATATTTGTTAAAGTGTAAGGGATATAATAACTGAATTTTTCCCATAATATGCTCATCCGTTTTAATGCAATTTATGATGGACGGATTGAGGTATCTTTTTAAAATATCTATCAAATTTTTATCAGGTCGGTGATTAGATGGCGATGATACGTTGGAAATATAATTTTGAATTGGTAACTCGAGATTACGTCTTTATTTAAGAATATTTGATTTTTGAATGCGTTAATAGGTGCTTCAACGCTATATATTAAATTGTGGGATGAACTTCCATCCGAATGAGTCGCATGTGAGAGAGCGAATTCAATGGTGTATCATGAGGGTATTATAGACAAGGCGTCAGCTACGACGTTTCCCTTGCCAGGCCTGTAGTATAACTCATAGTTATATTCTTCAAGGATCGCCTTCCACCGCTTCATTTTACTATTGCTATTCTTATTGTTAGCGCATAGGTTAAAGGTTGGTGGTCGGTCGTGATTTTTACCTTACGTGAACCGTATAAGTAATTTCTGAAGGAGTTTAATGCCCATATTATTGCAAGCATCTCCTTTTCGTTTGTTGCGTAGTGCTCTTCGGCTCTACTCAACGTTCGCGATATAAAAGCTATCGGCTTATCGTTTTGCGACAAAACTGCGCCTATGACGAAGTTTGAGGCATCAGTAGCCAGTTCAAATTCCTTTTCGAAATCTGGGAAAGCAAGGCTAATGTCCTTGGACGTTAGGGAATTTTTAATTTTGATAAAAGGCTCAATTGCATTTTTATATAAGTCATTTTTAATGTTGGCCGATTTGTTTTTAGACGTTCGGCCCTCTTCCCCTCTTAAAAGGGATGTCAAGGGTTTGGCGCTTTTTGCGTAATCTCTAACAAATCGCCTGTAATATCCTGACATACCTAGAAAGCTACTGAGTTCTTTTAAATTTTTGGGCTGTGGAAAATTGGAAATTGCCTCCACTTTTGCTGGATTGGTTTTTATGCCATTTGGTATAATGATGTAACCTAAAAATTCCGTTTCCCTTTTAAAAAAGTTGCATTTATCCAACTGCACCTTCATGTTGGCTTCACCTAGGGTCCTAAAAATTGTTTTAATGTGTCCGAGATGCTCCTCCTCCGTTTTACTAAAGATTATTATGTCATCAATATAGACATAACAACATTTCCCGATATATTCTCGCAATATATCGTCCTAATGTGCAACTGGAATATTGATGGCTGTTTTTGAGGCCAAAAGGTAAACGCGTGAATTCGTATTTTCCATTGTTTATGGAAAATGCGGTTTTTTCAATGTCAGATTTTTTTAGTGGAATCTGGTGAAAACCACTTTTTAGATCAAGTACAGAAAAAAATTGCTGTTGCTCGCTGGGAGATAACTCTCTGTTATCTCGGGGATAGGGTACCTATCCGCAGTCGTGACTGCATTGAGCTCTCTGTAGTCGATGACCATGCGGTACTGTTTGTTTGCCGCTGAATCCGCCTTTTACGGGTACAATCCAAACTGGGGAGTTGTACGGCGACCTTGACGGCCTATTATACAATCATTTATAAGCTTTTTTACTTGGTTTTCTACCTCGCCTTTTAGAGCTGCGGGGTATGGGTAGAATTTCGTGTAAACTGGTGAATCACTCGTTGTCCTAATTTGGGCAACAACTTTGGTTGTATATGTAAGTTTTTCATCGGGTTCTGAGAAAAAATTTCTGTAGGAGTTGACAACGTGATTCATTTTTTTTTTCGTTTGAGGAGCCAACGTTTCACTCTTTTATAATTACTGCATTGACTGCTTTAGAAGGCAGCTGCTTTAATCTTATTGCCTTACCATTTCTTATTTTCATGTAGTTTTTGTTTGTGTAAATTGACGGCCTCTAACTTCTTTAGAGTGTCGTTACCTAAAAAAGTTACTAAAGAAGGCATGAGGTAGAATTTTATCTCCTCATTCATATCAAACAACTTTGCTTTTGTATGCTCGCATATTTTTATGCAACCTACATCGGATTTTGCATAGAAGGGCACCTCGTTTGGTATACGCTTCCTTGCAAGTTCGGGTTTTACGTAATTCTTGCTTGAACCCGTATCTATTAAAAATTTAAGGATTTTTCCGCTCTCCGCTTTTACTTCAAAATAGGGTAGCGAAGAGCCTATCATGCTAAAAAATTAATACTCGTTTGTTCAACGATATTCTCATCTTCCGCCTGTTCTGTGGCTAGATGAAAAGTTCTTTGATATTTATTTGGTTGATGATGAGCAGTCGGCTGAGGTCTTTTGCCATAAGCCTGGTTTTGGGTGGGTCTATTCATATAATTTATCCTACGGGAGTGGATGCTTGGGTTCTGGCCGCTGTTGGGGTTTGGGTGGTCTAGGGGGGTAATTGCCCGTTGTGCTGCCCTATTTGACCAAGAATTGTGTGGCCGTCAGTTGCCAAGTAGGTTGGTTTGGAATGGGAAAATGAGCCAGTTGGGGATAAAATTGTTGTGTTTGCTGCTGCACAAAGTTTCTCCTTGGTGGCAGCTGAGGGGGTTGACCTTTCCTTGCGTTAGTCGCATGATTTGTGCGAAAAGTTTGGTTCTCTAGTTTCATACACAGATGAAGAGCCTGTGGCAAGTCCGCCGGTTCCTGTATTCCTAAGAGTCTGGGTAAGTCCCCATTTAGTCCTCTTATAAATGTGTCTAATGCTTTGTCACTGTATGCCTGTGTCAGGAGGCACAAGGATTCATTACCCATTTCGGAGGCATCCTAACTTGTTTAAAATCAAAGCGAAAGGTGTGTATACACCTGCTGGTAGAATTCAGGACGGGTCTGTTCCCTTGTATCAATGTCGTCATTTGGTACTCGAGAGTGAACAAGTCTCTCTTGTCGCCATAATGCATCGTTGACATT
Source organism: Bactrocera tryoni (assembly GCF_016617805.1). Lineage (NCBI taxonomy): Eukaryota > Metazoa > Arthropoda > Insecta > Diptera > Tephritidae > Bactrocera > Bactrocera tryoni. The sequence goes on along the minus strand of NW_024395913.1, from coordinate 5,815 downwards.
TTAATATGGCCTGCCAATCAAGCGGCGTGTTGTAAGATTCTAAGGCGATGTCGGCGTTGCCGATTCATTTTATTTCTTATCACACTTAATATGCCAAAATACTTTGGGTTGTCCTTTCAATGGCTCGTATATGGCCAAAATTCGATCAACATCTTCCTTCCAGGAGTTGTATTCTCCTGGCTGTCCCGAAAAATCGCTTAAGGGATTTAACTATGTCAGGAATTTTATCTAATTCCCTAAATTGTTCCTATGTCTATCCCTCGATTTGTTGGTCTACTACTTGCGATGGAGGGGTTAAGTACTGACTGTACTATCTGTGGTCCTGTTGTCTAAGTATATACATCGTGGCAATTATCGATATTAGCCTAGTCAAATCATCTACTGATAACTGAGCAGATTGTGGGGGGACAGAAGTTTGGGATGAGGAAAGAATTGGTGGATGAACTAGGTTATTGGGATTTGCCATTTTTACAAAATACTATACATATAATTATAAATATATTTAGAAATAATAAAAAATATAGCACCGACTCACTGCTTGTAGCGCTGGTTTTGTGCTCGTATTTTCTTCCTTCGTTACGGATTCTGTAGTTAAAGCTGTTGATGCTGTTGTAACTTTTCGAGTATAGAATTGCTCAATTAGGGTTTGATAGCCTTTTCTTCGTGCCGAAATTTCACGCTGCTCACAGAACTTGTTTTATAGTTCACTTTTAGATTTTTCTCTTCTATCAACTTGTTTCACAGTTTTTTTTTCGCACATTCAATGCTCAATAGGATTTGGTAGCAGCACTATTTTGATGTAGAATTTCACGCTGCTCACAGAACTTGCTTTATAGTACACTTCTTATTGAAAGTCAAATATTTTTACTATCCTTTGTTCGTTTAAGGATAGATTTTCCTCACATTTTTTTCCACACATTCACTTCTTATTTTATCCTTGATCGTTTAGGGATATTGTTTATATAGATTTTTCTTCTTTATTGTCCAGCACTTTATTACAGTATTTTTTGTTATTATTCTAGTTTAAAATTTTTTTTATATCCGCGATCTTAGGCCGACACGTAATGTCTCCTTTTTGCCTAAGCTACTAAGGAACCGACCGATCGACGCTTTTTGTTTTTAGCAAAGTAGCTTTACGCCTAACTTTTTAGCTAAGTTTTTACACTTTTACACGGCGCGTGATACAGGTGGCTTTACGCTCCTTTGCATCGAAGTTGTCCTTGCACTTTACGTGACTTTTAGTTCAAACAGCTTTACGCTCGCTTGCAATTCGTTTTTCGAAAATTGTTTTTTCGTTTAACAACGGTGCTGCATGGCTGGCAGCGCGACCGCGTTACTTTATTGATTGACATAAAATGTGACTAAAATTAGTGCTTAACATAATTTTATACCTAAATTCCGTCTAGCCTGCAGTGTGGTGGCGTGATGCACTTCCAGGAATTGGCTTGTGAAGGTGCATAAGCATTTCGGGTGCGCGTGCCGGAAGTCAAGTCGTTGTTACTGAAACTTCTGCGGCGATTTGCTTAAGTCAGTAAGTTATGTAGTAGCTGCGCAAGTTATGTTGTCGAATTGTTGATAGGTGTTGTATTAACTCATGCAATTCGTACTATATCGTCAGATGCAAATTGGATCGAAATCAAAGCAACCCTAATCAGAACTTTCGGCATTAAGGAGACATACCATCAACTTTACCAGCAATCGTTTGCTCTTCGACATACTAACATTAGAATTTATTTTGAGTTGTTAATAAATATATTATACAAATTAAACGAAAAATTTGAATACGATGTAAGTAAACCAATAGAATTTAGTCCTCTAAATAATGAAAAAATCATTTTAAGAACATTTTTGAATAATATACATAGATGCTAATTTGGCTTCGATAATTATAAATGGGAATATAAATTGCTTATCAGATGCTTATAATTTATTAGAAAGCGAAGGTTTTATTCGCAATCAGAATAAGTTTAATAGTATAAATTTCAATGATGATTACTATAATCATGCAAAACAAAGTAGACATACAGATTAAAGTTAGAACATAACAGAGATCAACAAGAATATAAAATAAATCAACAATATTTGAGAAATTTTAATACAAATTTTCAGAAATTTTATCCTGATCAAAATAGAAAGTTTTTGCCAAGGCAGAATTATTCAAGTCAAATTAACAATAAATTTCGGTTGCAAAATTCCAATCAATATAATAGCCCAAATTTTAGAAGAAGTGAACTAAAGAATACAGATTACGCACAAGCTGATGAAATTTATAAGAACCAAGTTTCAAATTTTCATGTTATAGCATCAAGGGAACATTACCCATAATAGAGCTCCATATAGAAAACAGTACTGTTTTATGTTTAGTAGTTACTGGCTCAACTACTTCACTTCTAAATGACAAAGTACTACCTTACTACAAAAGAATTCTACTTCAAGTTCCATTAAAATTTAAACCTTTAAATAGTGAAACTAAAATTAATTTTGAAATTATTACCAATTTACCAAAAGAATTTAAAAAAGATGCAACAATGTCATGGAAGTTAACCAGCTTTGAGGGAAAAACTTTTGATCCAATTCTAGGGCAAAATATTTCAAAACCACTTAAAGCAATTATTAATATGGACAAAGAAAGTATTACTATAAATAACATCGAAATTAAATTTCTGAAATATTATCCATAAAGTAAAATAAACGAGTTTCATTACTTAAATACAATCAATATAAACGATAAAGTTTTACAAAATTTATATAAGAATTTAAATACAGAAGAAAAGAGCGCTCTAAACAAAATACTCAATAATTATCACGATTTAATTTACACAGAAGGTCAGCAGTTAAGTTAAACTAACATTACAAAACATGAAATTGAAGCAACTACCGACTGACCAATTTACACAAAAGCTTATAGATATCCTCAAATGCACGAAAATGAAGAAAGTGCACAAATTAGAGATATGCAACAAGGCATTATAAAAGAAAGTAACTCTCCTTATAATAGCCCCTTATGGGTCGTACCTAAGAAGACAGACATAACAGGCGAGAAGAAATGGAGAATAGTAGTAGACTATCGCAAATTAAACGAAATTACAACGGACGACAAATTTCCAATACCGAACATCGACAATATACTAGACAAACTTGGACGAGCACAGTACTTCTCGACGATAGATTTAGCAAAAGGATTTCACCAAATCCTTGTCAAAGAAGAAGACCAGTTGAAAACAATTTAAAGAGCTTTCAGAAAAGCCTTCAACCTTTCTTCTACTCCTACCAGGGGCGTGGCAATAGTGTTCACAAAAAATATAAGGTTTTGAGAAAACTCACATTTTTGTTTCAACTTTGCAAACGCTCTAGCGGCTAAACTATTTGAACGAGGTGAGTCAAATAAACAGCATTGGTTAGATAATTTAAAGAGCTTTCAGAAAAGCCTTCAACCTTTCTTCTACTCCTACCAGGAGCGTGGCAATAGTGTTCACAAAAATATAAGGTTTTGAGAAAAATCACATTTTTGTTTCAACTTTGCAAACGCTTATAATTTCTTGCTCTTAAATGAAATGGGCGATTTTTGTCAAAATTGCTGGAATTTTGTAGAAAATTATTTTATTAAAAATGAAATTGGAATTTTTTAATAAAAATTTTTAATACAAATTTTATGATACAAATTTTTTTTAATTCAATTTTTTTAATAAAAACTTTTTTCCTGGAAATTTGTAGAAAATTAGTTTAATAAAGATTAAATTGGAAACTTTTAATTAAATTTTTTTATAAATTTTTTTTTAATTTTCGTACAATCGTACAATAACCACCACATTTGTTTTTATACATTTTTTTTGATCAATTTTGTTTTTTTAGTTTTTTTAAATTAATGTTATTGAAACAAGTCTTTTTTTATAATTTTTTTTTTAACTTAAGTTAAATTAATTAAACATAGGAGTATTATATGATAATACATTTACTTACACAGTTTTTAATTTTTTTTGTTAAACTTGGAAAATAAAGTATTTAAAAGAGAGTTAGAGTTGAAGAGTTGCGGCTTCTATTTTGCACACTAACTAAAATGAAAATTTAGTTAGCAAATTTTTTTTTAATTTATTAATTTGGTTATAAATGAGTGTTAACAATTTAGTTCAAAAAATAATAGAAAGAACAAGCTAAAAGACATAAGAACAAAAAATATGAGTATAAAAAAGGTTTTAGAAAATTAAGAAACTCTTTAAAAAATTTTTGTCAATTAATAATTTTTTTAGGAGAGAAATAATACTGAAATGGAAATGAAATAACCACTTCAACTTGTAATGTCATCCATTGGCATTCGTAAATAAACAGTAATTGCAATTTTTCGATATTTTGTACTGAAATTTCCAAATATAAAAGATAAAAAGAAAATTCGAAATTGACAGCTAAAATTGTTTCCTTGACAATTTCATTGCGTTGCAAGAAACAGTTAAACTGAACGTTCTTGAAACTGACAGCTTTACTACTTGATAAATACATACAAATACACATAATTAATTTTATGCTAATTATAAAAATATAGGCACTCAATATGAGTCAATACTGGTGAAGTTGAGGACCGGAACACGATAGTGGGACATTGTTGCAGGGGGACTTACAGCCGGGAGAAAACGAAAAAACTTATGCGGACGAAGTCGCGGGTAAAAGCTAGTAGCATAATATAAGAAAGTAGCAGTCGGTTGAAGTAGACGTTTTTATTGGTGGTCTAGGATATCTGCAAGAATTTGTGGTTTTAAAGTGATAGCAAACTTCTTTTTGTTCGAGACTTACCGGGTGACTGGAACTGGACTTTTAATTGATTGGAGGCTAATCACAAAAATTAGATAAATACAAAAATTGGTTCATTAGAATTTATTGGGCACTTACCTGCCCCTTTTTTTGGCAGATTTATATAAAAATTAAATAGGAATTTCCCCACATAACAGCGAATCAAACATGCTTTCAATTATTTTTTGCCGTTTTGATTTGGTCAGGCAGCTGTTTTTTGATTCGTTTCTTCTTGTTCTCCTTATTCGTTTTGATTCTGGTTCCGGCATTGCCAGCCAACAAAATACAAGTAAAGTTTGTTAGGGCAAAGGACTGAACGTACCCACTGACAGGTGTTCCCAACTATTTTCTGGCAGAGTTATGGCCTCAGAGAATAGTTTGGGATGTACACCAGAGAATCCTTTTCAGAGGAACTCAAAAATTTTGAGAACGCCTCCAAAAGGCAAACATGAAGAATTCACCGCTGCTGGATCAGCAAAAAGATGTAAAAATGCCGACCAAACATACAAAGGCGGTAAATCTGAGCAGCTTCAGAATAATGAAAATCCCAATATTTTTTGCAAACTGGGTAAAAAAATTAGAGAGCTCGAAAGTATGATGTCCGGCCAGAGGCATATAAATCAAGCTATGCTTGATCTTGTAAGCTGCATCACAAGCTTGTATGAAAAGACAGAAAAGCAGAGAATCCGTCGAAAAGAGTCATGGTAGGGAAAGCGTCGCAGGTATCGCCTATTAAAAGTGAAAAAAATGCACCAAAGAACCGCGCGAGATATTGGGATTTTTGCCACCAACGAAGAAGCCCAAAAACATGAGCCACAAAGTGCAAGCAACAGTGAGGTCACTAAATTCATACACAAAGATGGTTTGGGAGACAAGCCCGCAGGCGAGAAATGGATAGACGTTGCTAGAAAGAAGAAACCGATCGAGAAGAGAATCAAATCGAAACCAGACGCTATTATTTTAGCAAAAAAGGAAGGAGCGTCGTATGCCGATATCCTGAAAAACATAAAATGTGACAGAGGCCTTGAAGAAC